>NC_091380.1:4143806-4193806 GCF_038502225.1 Cherax quadricarinatus
TAACACCTGGGTATCTTAAAAGACACTAGTGTAACACCTGGGTATCTTTATAAGACACTAGTGTAACACCTGGGTATCTTTATAAGACACTAGTGTAACACCTGGGTATCTTTATAAGTCACTAGTGTAACACCTGGGTATCTTAAAAGACACTAGTGTAACACCTGGGTATCTTTATAAGACACTAGTGTAACACCTGGGTATCTTTATAAGACACTAGTGTAACACCTGGGTATCTTTATAAGTCACTAGTGTAACACCTGGGTATCTTTATAAGTCACTAGTGTAACACCTGGGTATCTTTATAAGTCACTAGTGTAACACCTGGGTATCTTTATAAGTCACTAGTGTAACACCTGGGTATCTTAAAAGACACTAGTGTAACACCTGGGTATCTTTATAAGTCACTAGTGTAACACCTGGGTATCTTTATAAGACACTAGTGTAACACCTGGGTATCTTTATAAGACACTAGTGTAACACCTGGGTATCTTAAAAGACACTAGTGTAACACCTGGGTATCTTTATAAGACACTAGTGTAACACCTGGGTATCTTTATAAGACACTAGTGTAACACCTGGGTATCTTTATAAGACACTAGTGTAACACCTGGGTATCTTTATAAGTCACTAGTGTAACACCTGGGTATCTTTATAAGACACTAGTGTAACACCTGGGTATCTTAAAAGACACTAGTGTAACACCTGGGTATCTTTATAAGTCACTAGTGTAACACCTGGGTATCTTTATAAGACACTAGTGTAACACCTGGGTATCTTTATAAGACACTAGTGTAACACCTGGGTATCTTTATAAGACACTAGTGTAACACCTGGGTATCTTTATAAGTCACTAGTGTAACACCTGGGTATCTTTATAAGACACTAGTGTAACACCTGGGTATCTTTATAAGACACTAGTGTAACACCTGGGTATCTTTATAAGACACTAGTGTAACACCTGGGTATCTTTATAAGTCACTAGTGTAACACCTGGGTATCTTTATAAGTCACTAGTGTAACACCTGGGTATCTTTATAAGTCACTAGTGTAACACCTGGGTATCTTTATAAGTCACTAGTGTAACACCTGGGTATCTTAAAAGACACTAGTGTAACACCTGGGTATCTTTATAAGTCACTAGTGTAACACCTGGGTATCTTTATAAGACACTAGTGTAACACCTGGGTATCTTTATAAGTCACTAGTGTAACACCTGGGTATCTTTATAAGACACTAGTGTAACACCTGGGTATCTTTATAAGACACTAGTGTAACACCTGGGTATCTTTATAAGTCACTAGTGTAACACCTGGGTATCTTTATAAGACACTAGTGTAACACCTGGGTATCTTTATAAGTCACTAGTGTAACACCTGGGTATCTTTATAAGTCACTAGTGTAACACCTGGGTATCTTTATAAGACACTAGTGTAACACCTGGGTATCTTTATAAGACACTAGTGTAACACCTGGGTATCTTTATAAGTCACTAGTGTAACACCTGGGTATCTTTATAAGACACTAGTGTAACACCTGGGTATCTTAAAAGACACTAGTGTAACACCTGGGTATCTTTATAAGACACTAGTGTAACACCTGGGTATCTTAAAAGACACTAGTGTAACACCTGGGTATCTTTATAAGACACTAGTGTAACACCTGGGTATCTTTATAAGACACTAGTGTAACACCTGGGTATCTTTATAAGACACTAGTGTAACACCTGGGTATCTTTATAAGACACTAGTGTAACACCTGGGTATCTTTATAAGTCACTAGTGTAACACCTGGGTATCTTTATAAGACACTAGTGTAACACCTGGGTATCTTTATAAGACACTAGTGTAACACCTGGGTATCTTAAAAGACACTAGTGTAACACCTGGGTATCTTTATAAGACACTAGTGTAACACCTGGGTATCTTTATAAGACACTAGTGTAACACCTGGGTATCTTTATAAGTCACTAGTGTAACACCTGGGTATCTTTATAAGACACTAGTGTAACACCTGGGTATCTTTATAAGACACTAGTGTAACACCTGGGTATCTTAAAAGACACTAGTGTAACACCTGGGTATCTTTATAAGACACTAGTGTAACACCTGGGTATCTTAAAAGACACTAGTGTAACACCTGGGTATCTTTATAAGACACTAGTGTAACACCTGGGTATCTTTATAAGACACTAGTGTAACACCTGGGTATCTTTATAAGACACTAGTGTAACACCTGGGTATCTTTATAAGACACTAGTGTAACACCTGGGTATCTTTATAAGTCACTAGTGTAACACCTGGGTATCTTTATAAGACACTAGTGTAACACCTGGGTATCTTTATAAGACACTAGTGTAACACCTGGGTATCTTTATAAGACACTAGTGTAACACCTGGGTATCTTTATAAGACACTAGTGTAACACCTGGGTATCTTTATAAGACACTAGTGTAACACCTGGGTATCTTAAAAGACACTAGTGTAACACCTGGGTATCTTTATAAGACACTAGTGTAACACCTGGGTATCTTATAAGACACTAGTGTAACACCTGGGTATCTTTATAAGACACTAGTGTAACACCTGGGTATCTTAAAAGACACTAGTGTAACACCTGGGTATCTTTATAAGACACTAGTGTAACACCTGGGTATCTTTATAAGACACTAGTGTAACACCTGGGTATCTTATAAGACACTAGTGTAACACCTGGGTATCTTTATAAGACACTAGTGTAACACCTGGGTATCTTAAAAGACACTAGTGTAACACCTGGGTATCTTTATAAGACACTAGTGTAACACCTGGGTATCTTATAAGACACTAGTGTAACACCTGGGTATCTTTATAAGACACTAGTGTAACACCTGGGTATCTTTATAAGACACTAGTGTAACACCTGGGTATCTTTATAAGACACTAGTGTAACACCTGGGTATCTTAAAAGACACTAGTGTAACACCTGGGTATCTTTATAAGACACTAGTGTAACACCTGGGTATCTTTATAAGACACTAGTGTAACACCTGGGTATCTTTATAAGACACTAGTGTAACACCTGGGTATCTTTATAAGACACTAGTGTAACACCTGGGTATCTTTATAAGACACTAGTGTAACACCTGGGTATCTTTATAAGACACTAGTGTAACACCTGGGTATCTTTATAAGACGCTAGTGTAACACCTGGGTATCTTTATAAGACACTAGTGTAACACCTGGGTATCTTTATAAGACACTAGTGTAACACCTGGGTATCTTAAAAGACACTAGTGTAACACCTGGGTATCTTAAAAGACACTAGTGTAACACCTGGGTATCTTTATAAGACACTAGTGTAACACCTGGGTATCTTTAGAGGGGAGGGTGAGGGGATTTAGAGGGGAGGGTGAGGGGATTTAGAGGGGAAGGTGAGGGGATTTAGAGGGGAAGGTGAAGGGATTTAGAGGGGAAGGTGAGTGGGTTTAGAGGGGAAGGTGAGGGAATTTAGAGGGGAGGGTGAGGGGATTTAGAGGGGAAGGTGAAGGGATTTAGAGGGGAAGGTGAGGGGATTTAGAGGGGAAGGTGAGGGGATTTAGAAGGGAAGGTGAGGGGATTTAGAAGGGAAGGTGAGGGGATTTAGAAGGGAAGGTGAGGGGATTTAGAAGGGAAGGTGAGGAGATTTAGAGGGGAAGGTGAGGGGATTTAGAGGGGAAGGTGAGGGGATTTAGAGGGGAAGGTGAGGGGATTTAGAGGGGAAAGTGAGGGGATTTAGAAGGGAAGGTGAGGGGATTTAGAAGGGAAGGTGAGGGGATTTAGAAGGGAAGGTGAGGGGATTTAGAAGGGAAGGTGAGGGGATTTAGAGGGGAAGGTGAGGGGATTTAGAGGGGAAGGTGAGGTGATTTAGAAGGGAAGGTGAGGGGATTTAGAGGGGAAAGTGAGGGGATTTAGAAGGGAAGGTGAGGGGATTTAGAAGGGAAGGTGAGGGGATTTAGAGGGGAAGGTGAGGGGATTTAGAAGGGAAGGTGAGGGGATTTAGAGGGGAAGGCGATAGCTGTGATATATATCCCACACTGGGGTAAGTGTGTCTCTGAATCCATCATTCCTGAGCCAGGGATTTGTGAGTGATCTCCTGCACCTCCTCTTCCTCCACCTCTTCCTCCTCTCCCTCTTCCTCCTCTCCCTCTTCCTCCTCTCCCTCTTCCTCCTCTCCCTCTTCCTCCTCTCCCTCTTCTCCCTCTTCCTCCTCTCCCTCTTCCTCCTCTCCCTCTTCCTCCTCTCCCTCTTCCTCCTCTCCCTCTTCCTCCTCACTCTCTTTCTCCTCTCCCTCTTCCTCCTCTCCCTCTTCCTCCTCTCCCTCTTCCTCCTCTCCCTCTTCCTCCTCTCCCTCTTCCTCCTCTCCCTCTTCCTCCTCTTCCTCATCCTCCACTTCCTCATCCTCCACTTCCTCCTCTTCCTCATCCTCCACTTCCTCATCCTCCACTTCCTCCTCTTCCTCATCCTCCACTTCCTTTTCCTCCTCTTCCTTCTATTCATCTTCCTCCTCCTCATGATTTTAAATTCACACATTAACATATTTAGGGGAAGCTTTAAACCCGCAGGGGTCATACACCTGGGGGGGACGGGAATCAATCAGGTCCACTCCTAAGGAAGGGGGGAAGGGAGAAGCCCAACTTCTTGGAACAAGAGTCTCTGGCTACCATCAAGGACTCTTCCCTGAGAGACGTGCTAGAAAAACATTTACATGGGACAGTGTTGACATATTACTGGTGTGTATATCCCTGTATGTACTGAGAGATGTGTATATCCCTGTATGTACTGAGAGATGTGTATATCCCTGTATGTACTGAGAGAGGTTTATATCCCTGTATGTACTGAGAGATGTGTATATCCCTGTATGTACTGAGAGATGTGTATATCCCTGTATGTACTGAAAGGTGTGTATATCCCTGTATGTACTGAGAGATGTGTATATCCCTGTATGTACTGAGAGGTGTGTATATCCCTTTATGTACTGAGAGGTGTGTATATCCCTGTATGTACTGAGAGATGTGTATATCCCTGTATGTACTGAGAGATGTGTATATCCCTGTATGTACTGAGAGGTGTGTAGATCCCTGTATGTACTGAGAGGTGTGTATATCCCTGTATTTACTGAGAGGTGTGTATATCCCTGTATGTACTGAGAGGTGTGTATATCCCTGTATGTACTGAGAGATGTGTATATCCCTGTATGTACTGAGAGGTGTGTATATCCCTGTATGTACTGAGAGGTGTGTGTGTACTGAGAGGTGTGTATATCCGTGTATGTACTGAGAGGTGTGTATATCCGTGTATGTACTGAGAGGTGTGTATATCCGTGTATATACTGAGAGGTGTGTATATCCGTGTATGTACTGAGAGGTGTGTATATCCATGTATGTACTGAGAAGTGTGTATATCCGTGTATGTACTGAGAGGTGTGTATATCCGTGCATGTACTGAGAGGTGTGTATATCCGTGCATGTACTGAGAGGTGTGTATATCCGTGTATGTACTGAGAGGTGTGTATATCCATGTATGTACTGAGAGATGTGTATATCCCTGTATGTACTGAGAGGTGTGTATATCCGTGTATGTACCGAGAGGTGTGTATATCCCTGTATGTACTGAGAGGTGTGTATATCCCTGTATGTACTGAGAGGTGTGTATATCCCTGTATGTACTGAGAGGTGTGTATATCCCTGTATGTACTGAGAGGTATGTATATCCCTGTATGTACCGAGAGGTGTGTATATCCCTGTATGTACTGAGAGGTGTGTATATCCCTGTATGTACTGAGACGTGTGTATATCCCTGTATGTACTGAGAGGTATGTATATCCCTGTATGTACCGAGAGGTGTGTATATCCCTGTATGTACTGAGAGGTGTGTATATCCCTGTATGTACTGAGAGGTGTGTATATCCCTGTATGTACTGAGAGGTGTGTATATCCGTGTATGTACTCAGGTGTGTATATCCCTGTATGTACTGAGAGGTGTGTGTATCCCTGTATGTACTGAGAGGTGTGTATATCCCTGTATGTACTGAGAGGTGTGTATATCCGTGTATGTACTGAGAGGTGTATATCCCTGTATGTACTGAGAGGTGTGTATATCCCTGTATGTACTGAGAGGTGTGTATATCCCTGTATGTACTGAGAGGTGTGTATATCCCTGTATGTACTGAGAGGTGTGTATATCCCTGTATGTACTGAGAGGTGTGTATATCCCTGTATGTACTGAGAGGTGTATATCCCTGTATGTACTGAGAGGTGTGTATATCCCTGTATGTACTGAGAGGTGTGTATATCCCTGTATGTACTGAGAGGTGTGTATATCCCTGTATGTACTGAAAGGTGTATATCCGTGTATATACACTAAGAGGTGTATATGTACACTGAGAGGCGTATATATACACAGGTGTGTATCTCAGTGTATATGCACTGAGCGGTATCTCAGTGGATATACACTGAGGTGTGTATATCTCAGTGTATTAAAATCCCCATTTTTAGGGATTAAAATATCCCTGAGTGGAAATTAACCGTTTTTTAAAATTAAGACATATATCTTCATAACCCCCCCCCCCCACTCCACAAGCAAAAAAAATGCCTAGTGCCTAAATTTGACTTGATAGGCTGTGCTTGCATAATTAACTACCTTTGTGTAGTTGACAGGCGTTAAATAAAAAAAAAAGGTAAGGCTTGGCGTTTATGGAGGTTACTAGGCTTCAGATCCAAAAAAGTCTAGTAACGGTAGTGTAACTAGGCTTTAAATCGGTAAGTCTAGTAACGCCAGTGTTACTAGGCTTTTAATCCAATTATAGGTTAATAAGTCTAGACGTTTAATGGACGTTACTAATGTCGAAAAAATTATTATTTCTCCAACCCAGGGACATGGATGCCCTGGGGAAAGATGCCCTCTGGGGCATCTGGGTTAGAGAATTTTTCTCCACAAGTAGGCTTAAAATAAAAAAAAAAAAGCCTAGAAAGACTAGGCGTTCAATAGACATTACAACGAACTATGGGGGGGGGGTAAAATTTTACGAAATCTGGACAAAAATATTTTGGGAGTAATTTTAGAAAAGTTTGGAATGAAATTTTGAGTCGTATTTGAGAAATAAGGAACGTTTAGGAGGGACTATGGGCGACTTTTTGAAATGCTATCGATCATTCTCTAGTCCTATACGACATTTCTGTCAGGCCTAAATCATACTCTCGTCCTTAAACGACGTTTCTGTCAGTCCTGAAGCATCACAACGCATTTAAACAACATTACAGATCTTAATAGCCCATTCTTAAATCGATCCTATCAAGAAAGCGAACAACATTCTTCTAAGAGCACCGATTCGAGAAGGCCATAGAATGATGCCACAACGGAATTGTGGCCAGTGTGGCCCTCTAGCAAGCAAACTGACACTCTGAGATGTAAAGAGTGAGTGAGTGGAGAAGGTGCGTGTGGGAACACGAAGTTGACACGATGGCTATACTCAACTCTTGCTGTTGCTGGCGTTCTGTCAGACGAGGGAGTTACGCCTGTGCTGTCTACTCTATGGTAAGTTGCCTAATTGATTGTAATTGAATCTTCTTAATTCGCTGTTTATAATTTATTGTAATTGTTTTCGTAATATTCCGTCTTTGGACTAATATATATATATATATATATATATATATATATATATATATATATATATATATATATATATATATATATATATATATATATATATATATATATTAGTTTTTATTGGTTTTGTCAATTGCTACATTTGATTTATAACCATTCCATTGATTTACACTGTCCTTGACAGGAAAATATCCTAGCCAAGAAAATTTCCTTGTATCTCTTAGGATTCAGTTTTTTTTTTTTTTCTGAATTTACATATGTAGCCTCTTGGTATTCATGTGCGCGCTCGTGTGCCTCTGTTCAAGCGTCATTTTTTACTACGTTGTTACTCGTATTTGTATGTACCTTTTTTTGTATCTGTATGAGTATTTGTCACTGTATTTGTACCTTTGTGATGATGTTTAGGTAGTTGAAAGCTGGACCAGTGTTATCGTGGTTGCCCTAACACTCAATCTGTGACAAGCAACCAGCCAACTGTTGATTGGTATCTATGATTTCAAGTATATTTAACTGGAGGGTGTTCCGGGGGTCAGCGCCCCCGCGGCCCAGTCATTGACTAGGCCTCGTGGTGGATCAAGGTCTGATCAACCAGGCAGGTACTGCTGGCTGCACGTAGTCCAACATAGGAACCACATCGCGGCTGGTCAGGTACTGACTTTCGGTGCTTATCCAGCGCCTTCTTGAAGGCAGCCAGGGGTCTTGAAGGCAGCCTGGGGTCTTGAAGGCAGCCAGGGGCCTTGAAGGCAGCCAGGGGTCTTGAAGGCAGACAGGGGTCTTGAAGGCAGACAGGGGTCTTGAAGGCAGCCAGGGGTCTTGAAGGCAGACAGGGGTCTTGAAGGCAGACAGGGGTCTTGAAGGCAGACAGGGGCCTTGAAGGCAGCCATGGGTCTTGAAGGCAGCCAGGGGCCTTAAAGGCAGCCAGGCGCCTTAAAGGCAGCCAGGGGTCTATTGGTAATCTCCCTTTGTATGCTGGGAGGCATGGGAGTCGAATGATCTTGTATTGCTGCGGGACTAGGGAGTGAAACTCTCGAAAGCCTTCAAAGGTATATCAAAGGTGGCTTAGAAGCACACTTTAGTAAACACTAGGACATATTTATTAGCAAACACTCGATATTGGAACTTTGATCACTTCTAACACACAAAACCTAACATACTCAAGCAGTTGATAAATTAGACACATGTGCAACTCGTGGGTATGTTTATTGAGGAAACGTTTCGCCACACAGTGGCTTCATCAGTCCATACAAAGGAGAATCTTGAAGAACAGGAGGAGAATGAGGTAATCAGTCCCTCAACCTTGAGACGATGTGGTCAGTCAGTCCATCAATCTATTCAAGATTGATGGACTGACCACATCGTCTCAAGGTTGAGGGACTGATTACCTCATTCTCCTCCTGTTCTTCAAGATTCTCCTTTGTATGGACTGATGAAGCCACTGTGTGGCGAAACGTTTCCTCAACGTTTTATCAACATGTCGGTTCTCTGAACCATTCATCTACAAATACTCAAGCAATATTGTTCAAAAAAGTATAAAATACGGACAAGTTGAAGATTAAGACACGTTTACAACAGCTGGGTTTATTGAAACGTTTTATCAATAAAGATATGTAACTGTTACACATGTGTGTAATCTTCATACACAACCAGGTGCAGCACCACCTACACAACCAGGTGCAGCACCACCTACACAACCAGGTGCAGCACCACCTACACAACCAGGTGCAGCACCACCTACACAACCAGGTGCAGCACCACCTACACAACCAGGTGCAGCACCACCTACACAACCAGGTGAAGCACCACCTACACAACCAGGTGAAGCACCACCTACACAACCAGGTGCAGCACCACCTACACAACCAGGTGAAGCACCACCTACACAACCAGGTGAAGCACCACCTACACAACCAGGTGAAGCACCACCTACACAACCAGGTGAAGCACCACCTACACAACCAGGTGCAGCACCACCTACACAACCAGGTGCAGCACCACCTACACAACCAGGTGCAGCACCACCTACACAACCAGGTGCAGCACCACCTACACAACCAGGTGAAGCACCACCTACACAACCAGGTGAAGCACCACCTACACAACCAGGTGCAGCACCACCTACACAACCAGGTGCAGCACCACCTACACAACCAGGTGAAGCACCACCTACACAACCAGGTGAAGCACCACCTACACAACCAGGTGCAGCACCACCTACACAACCAGGTGAAGCACCACCTACACAACCAGGTGCAGCACCACCTACACAACCAGGTGAAGCACCACCTACACAACCAGGTGCAGCACCACCTACACAACCAGGTGAAGCACCACCTACACAACCAGGTGAAGCACCACCTACACAACCAGGTGCAGCACCACCTACACAACCAGGTGCAGCACCACCTACACAACCAGGTGCAGCACCACCTACACAACCAGGTGAAGCACCACCTACACAACCAGGTGCAGCACCACCTACACAACCAGGTGCAGCACCACCTACACAACCAGGTGCAGCACCTACACAACCAGGTGAAGCACCACCTACACAACCAGGTGAAGCACCACCTACACAACCAGGTGCAGCACCACCTACACAACCAGGTGAAGCACCACCTACACAACCAGGTGCAGCACCACCTACACAACCAGGTGAAGCACCACCTACACAACCAGGTGCAGCACCACCTACACAACCAGGTGAAGCACCACCTACACAACCAGGTGCAGCACCACCTACACAACCAGGTGAAGCACCACCTACACAACCAGGTGCAGCACCACCTACACAACCAGGTGAAGCACCACCTACACAACCAGGTGCAGCACCACCTACACAACCAGGTGCAGCACCACCTACACAACCAGGTGAAGCACCACCTATACAACCAGGTGAAGCACTACCTACACAACCAGGTGCAGCACCACCTACACAACCAGGTGCAGCACCACCTACACAACCAGGTGAAGCACCACCTACACAACCAGGTGCAGCACCACCTACACAACCAGGTGCAGCACCACCTAAACAACCAGGTGCAGCACCACCTACACAACCAGGTGCAGCACCACCTACACAACCAGGTGCAGCACCACCTACACAACCAGGTGAAGCACCACCTACACAACCAGGTGCAGCACCACCTACACAACCAGGTGCAGCACCACCTACACAACCAGGTGCAGCACCACCTACACAACCAGGTGCAGCACCACCTACACAACCAGGTGCAGCACCACCTACACAACCAGGTGAAGCACCTACACAACCAGGTGAAGCACCACCTACACAACCAGGTGCAGCACCACCTACACAACCAGGTGCAGCACCACCTACACAACCAGGTGCAGCACCACCTACACAACCAGGTGCAGCACCACCTACACAACCAGGTGAAGCACCACCTACACAACCAGGTGAAGCACCACCTACACAACCAGGTGAAGCACCACCTACACAACCAGGTGAAGCACCACCTACACAACCAGGTGCAGCACCACCTACACAACCAGGTGCAGCACCACCTACACAACCAGGTGAAGCACCACCTACACAACCAGGTGAAGCACCACCTACACAACCAGGTGAAGCACCACCTACACAACCAGGTGAAGCACCACCTACACAACCAGGTGCAGCACCACCTACACAACCAGGTGAAGCACCACCTACACCAGGTGAAGCACCACCTACACCAGGTGAAGCACCACCTACACCAGGTGCAGCACCACCTACACAACCAGGTGCAGCACCACCTACACAACCAGGTGAAGCACCACCTACACAACCAGGTGAAGCACCACCTACACAACCAGGTGAAGCACCACCTACACAACCAGGTGCAGCACCACCTACACAACCAGGTGCAGCACCACCTACACAACCAGGTGAAGCACCACCTACACAACCAGGTGAAGCACCACCTACACAACCAGGTGAAGCACCACCTACACAACCAGGTGAAGCACCACCTACACAACCAGGTGCAGCACCACCTACACAACCAGGTGAAGCACCACCTACACAACCAGGTGAAGCACCACCTACACAACCAGGTGCAGCACCACCTACACAACCAGGTGCAGCACCACCTACACAACCAGGTGCAGCACCACCTACACAACCAGGTGCAGCACCACCTACACAACCAGGTGAAGCACCACCTACACAACCAGGTGCAGCACCACCTACACAACCAGGTGCAGCACCACCTACACAACCAGGTGAAGCACCACCTACACAACCAGGTGAAGCACCACCTACACAACCAGGTGCAGCACCACCTACACAACCAGGTGCAGCACCACCTACACAACCAGGTGCAGCACCACCTACACAACCAGGTGCAGCACCACCTACACAACCAGGTGCAGCACCACCTACACAACCAGGTGCAGCACCACCTACACAACCAGGTGCAGCACCACCTACACAACCAGGTGAAGCACCACCTACACAACCAGGTGCAGCACCACCTACACAACCAGGTGAAGCACCACCTACACAACCAGGTGCAGCACCACCTACACAACCAGGTGCAGCACCACCTACACAACCAGGTGAAGCACCACCTACACCAGGTGCAGCACCACCTACACAACCAGGTGAAGCACCACCTACACAACCAGGTGCAGCACCACCTACACAACCAGGTGAAGCACCACCTACACAACCAGGTGCAGCACCACCTACACAACCAGGTGCAGCACCACCTACACAACCAGGTGAAGCACCACCTACACAACCAGGTGCACCACCACCTACACAACCAGGTGAAGCACCACCTACACAACCAGGTGCAGCACCACCTACACAACCAGGTGCAGCACCACCTACACAACCAGGTGCAGCACCACCTACACAACCAGGTGCAGCACCACCTACACAACCAGGTGAAGCACCACCTACACAACCAGGTGCAGCACCACCTATACAACCAGGTGAAGCACCACCTACACAACCAGGTGCAGCACCACCTACACAACCAGGTGAAGCACCACCTACACAACCAGGTGCAGCACCACCTACACAACCAGGCGCAGCACCACCTACACAACCAGGTGAAGCACCACCTACACAACCAGGTGAAGCACCACCTACACAACCAGGTGAAGCACCACCTACACAACCAGGTGCAGCACCACCTACACAACCAGGTGAAGCACCACCTACACAACCAGGAAGCACCACCTACACAACCAGGTGAAGCACCACCTACACAACCAGGTGAAGCACCACCTACACAACCAGGTGCAGCACCACCTACACAACCAGGTGAAGCACCACCTACACAACCAGGTGAAGCACCACCTACACAACCAGGTGAAGCACCACCTACACAACCAGGTGAAGCACCACCTACACAACCAGGTGAAGCACCACCTACACAACCAGGTGCAGCACCACCTACACAACCAGGTGAAGCACCACCTACACAACCAGGTGAAGCACCACCTACACAACCAGGTGAAGCACCACCTACACAACCAGGTGAAGCACCACCTACACAACCAGGTGAAGCACCACCTACACAACCAGGTGAAGCACCACCTACACAACCAGGTGCAGCACCACCTACACAACCAGGTGCAGCACCACCTACACAACCAGGTGCAGCACCACCTACACAACCAGGTGCAGCACCACCTACACAACCAGGTGAAGCACCACCTACACAACCAGGTGAAGCACCACCTACACAACCAGGTGAAGCACCACCTACACAACCAGGTGAAGCACCACCTACACAACCAGGTGAAGCACCACCTACACAACCAGGTGAAGCACCACCTACACAACCAGGTGAAGCACCACCTACACAACCAGGTGCAGCACCACCTACACAACCAGGTGAAGCACCACCTACACAACCAGGTGAAGCACCACCTACACAACCAGGTGAAGCACCACCTACACAACCAGGTGAAGCACCACCTTCACAACCAGGTGAAGCACCACCTACACAACCAGGTGAAGCACCACCTACACAACCAGGTGAAGCACCACCTACACAACCAGGTGCAGCACCACCTACACAACCAGGTGCAGCACCACCTACACAACCAGGTGCAGCACCACCTACACAACCAGGTGAAGCACCACCTACACAACCAGTTGCAGCACCACCTACACAACCAGGTGCAGCACCACCTACACAACCAGGTGCAGCACCACCTACACAACCAGGTGAAGCACCACCTACACAACCAGGTGAAGCACCACCTACACAACCAGGTGCAGCACCACCTACACAACCAGGTGAAGCACCACCTACACAGCCAGGTGAAGCACCACCTACACAACCAGGTGAAGCACCACCTACACAACACGGGGATCACATTACCTGTCCTCATCTCAATATGGCGTTCTTCACGTCACTTGTGTCGGTTTAAATCAATTTTTTTTCAGTGTCTCCTTATTTAGCAAGAAGGTATTTTTAACTAATATTTCCGGTTTTGACGGGGATAAATGCTTGACAGATTTTACATGTATAGAATATGAATAAAATGGATTTGATTCAATGAGCTGTTCGTGAAGGTACGTCGTCACTCATACCTCACTCTACTCGGTTACCTGCTGTACCCCAGGCGTGGTGTAAGCCTTGTGGGTTTATTGCTTCTCATGACTTTAATAAAGCTGGTTAGGGCACACAGGACATACGTGCAACACTTGGGTGTCTGTAGTAACGAAACGTTTCGCGTCCTCAGAAGGCTTCTTCAGTCGAATACATTTGAGGCAGTAAAAAAAAAAAGGTAAATCTGAGGTGGTCAGTCCCTCAGTCTTAAATAGTTTTGAGGTAGTTAGTCCCTCAGTCTCCCTCACCTAAATCTTCCTCTTTCTCTCTCTCTTCCTCACCTAGATCTTCCTCTCTTCCTCACCCAGATCTTCCTCTCTCAACCACCTCTACAATTTTTCCCTTGTTGCTGTTTCGTGTGAATTAGCTAAGTGCTTCAGTTGTAAGAAAGCACGGTGTGTTTTGTGTGTGTGTGTGCGTGTGTGTGTATATGTGTGTGTGTGTGTGTGTGTGTGTGTGTGTGTGTGTGTGTGTGGTATGTGTGTTGTGTGTGTGGTATGTGTGTTGTGTGTGTGTTTGTGTTGTGTGTGTTGTGTGTGTGTTGTATGTGTTGTGTGTGTTGTGTGTTTGTGTGTGTTGTGTGTGTGTGTTGCGTGTTGCGTGTTGCGTGTTGTGTGTGGTGTGTGTGTGTGTGTGTGTGTGTGTTTGTGTGTGTGTGTGTGTGTGTGTGTGTGTGTGTGTGTGTGTGTGTACTCACCTAATTGTAGTTCCAGGGGTCGAGACTCAGCTCCTGGCCCCGCCTCTTCACTGATCGCTACTAGGTCCTCTCCCTCTCTGCTTCCTGAGCTTTGTCATACCTCTTCTTAAAACTATGTATGGTTCCTGCCTCCACTACTTCACTTGCTAGGCTATTCCACTTCCTGACGACTCTATGACTGAAGAAATACTTCCTAACGTCCCTGTGACTCGTCTGAGTCTTCAGCTTCCAGTTGTGACCCCTTGTTTCTGTGTCCCCTCTCTGTAACATCCTATCTCTGTCCACATTGTCTATTCCACACAGTATCTTGTATGTCGTTATCATGTCTCCCCTGACCCTTCTGTCCTCCAGTGTCGTCAGTCCGATTTCCTTCACCCTTTCCTCGTACGACATTCCCCTGAGCTCTGGGACTAGCCTTGTTGCAAAAATTTGTACTTTCTCTAACTTCTTGACGTGCTTGACCAGGTGTGGGTTCCAGACTGGTGCTGCATACTCCAGTATGGGCCTAACATACACAGTGTACAGTGTCTTGAACGATTCCTTATTAAGGTATCGGAACGCTATTCTCAGGTTTGCCAGGCGCCCGTATGCTGCAGCAGTTATTTGGTTGATGTGTGCCTCCGGTGACGTGCTCGGTGTTATGGTCACCCCGAGGTCTTTGTCCCTGAGTGAGGTCTGTAGTCTTTGTCCACCTAGCCTATACTCTGTCTGCGGTCTTCTTTGCCCCTCCCCAATCTTCATGACTTTGCATTTGGCAGGATTGAATTCGAGAAGCCAGTTTCTGGACCACATGTCCAGCCTTTGTAGTCCTGCCTCATCCTCATCCGATTTAATTCTTCTCATCAACTTCACATCATCTGCGAATAGGGACACTTCAGAGTCTATTCCTTCCATCATGTTCGCATATATCAAAAATAGCACTGATCCTAGAACTGACCCCTGTGGGACCCCGCTCGTCACAGGCGCCCACTGTGATACCTCTTCACGTACCATGACTCGTTGCTGCCTCCCTGTCAGGTATTCCCTGATCCATTGCAGTGCCCTCCCTGTTATATGCGCCTGATCCTCCAGCTTCTGCACTAATCTCTTGTGGGGAACTGTCAAAGGCCTTCCTGCAGTCTAGGAAAACGCAATCAACCCACCCCTCTCTCTCGTGTCTTACTTCTGTTACCTTGTCATAAAACTCCAGGAGGCTTGTGACACAGGATTTGCCTTCCATGAACCCATGCTGGTTTTCATTTATAATCTTGTTCCGTTCCAGGTGTTCCACCACTCTCCTCCTGTGTGTGTGTGTGTGTGTTTGTGTGTGTGTGTGTGTGTGTGTGTGTGTGTGTGTGTGTGTGTGTGTGTGTTGTAGTGTGTGTTGCGTGTGTTGCGTGTGTGTGTGTGTGTTGCGTGTGTGTTGCGTGTGTGTTGCGTGTGTGTGTGTTGCGTGTGTTGCGTGTGTGTGTGTTGCGTGTGTTGCGTGTGTGTGTTGCGTGTGTGTTGTAGTGTGCGCTGTGTGTGTGCTGTGTGTGTGGTTGTGTGTGTGGTTGTGTGTGTGGTTGTGTGTGTGTGTGTGTGTGTGTGTGTGTGTGTGTGTGTGTGTGTGTGTGTGTGTATCATTAAGGCTGTATGTCACTGTTCACCACCAATCAAGAATACTTTAAAATACCTGAAAATGGGGATCGAAGGAAACTCAGTTATACACACTGAAAGACATACACCTCTCAGTGTATACACAGTGAAAGACATACACCTCTCAGTGTATACACACTGAAAGACATACACCTCTCAGTGTATACACACTGAAAGACATACACCTCTCAGTTATACACACAAAGACATACACCTCTCAGTTATACACACTGAAAGACATACACCTCTCAGTGTATACACACAAAGACATACACCTCTCAGTTATACACACTGAAAGACATACACCTCTCAGTGTATACACACTGAAAGACATACACCTCTCAGTGTATACACACTGAAAGACATACACCTCTCAGTTATACACACAAAGACATACACCTCTCAGTTATACACACTGAAAGACATACACCTCTCAGTTATACACACAAAGACATACACCTCTCAGTTATACACACTGAAAGACATACACCTCTCAGTGTATACACACTGAAAGACATACACCTCTCAGTGTATACACACTGAAAGACATACACCTCTCAGTGTATACACACTGAAAGACATACACCTCTCAGTGTATACACACTGAAAGACATACACCTCTCAGTGTATACACACAAAGACATACACCTCTCAGTGTATACACACAAAGACATACACCTCTCAGTTATACACACTGAAAGACATACACCTCTCAGTTATACACACAAAGACATACACCTCTCAGTTATACACACAAAGACATACACCTCTCAGTTATACACACAAAGACATACACCTCTCAGTGTATACACACAAAGACATACACCTCTCAGTTATACACACAAAGACATACACCTCTCAGTGTATACACACAAAGACATACACCTCTCAGTTATACACACAAAGACATACACCTCTCAGTGTATACACACAAAGACATACACCTCTCAGTTATACACACAAAGACATACACCTCTCAGTGTATACACACAAAGACATACACCTCTCAGTTATACACACAAAGACATACACCTCTCAGTTATACACACAAAGACATACACCTCTCAGTTATACACACAAAGACATACACCTCTCAGTGTATACACACTGAAAGACATACACCTCTCAGTGTATACACACAAAGACATACACCTCTCAGTGTATACACACAAAGACATACACCTCTCAGTGTATACATTCAGAGGGAGAGAGTAAGCATACACAAAAATTGTAGTTTCAATAACAAAGGGATTGCTGATACTCAGTAAGAGGATACATTCTTGTCTGTGTGGAATAGTTCCCAGATCGTCCTTGTGCTGGTAATTTCGCAGTGTATACACAGACCAAGGCTTTCTCTTCATGCTTGAGTGCTTGCAAGAACGATACTCTTTCACTCAGGGGTTTACACAAACTTGTATTGAAGGCGGCTTTCGTGAGTGGAGGATCGAGTGGTGGTGGTGGTGGTAGGGCGGAGTGATAGTTGTGGTGTGGTGGTAGGGAGGGGTGATGGTAGTGGTGTGGTGGTAGGGGGGGTGATGGTAGTGGTGTGGTGGAAGAGGGGTGATAGTGATGGTGTGGTGGTAGGGGGGGGTGATGGTAGTGGTGTGGTGGAAGGGGGGGGGGGTGATGGTAGTGGTGTGGTGGTAGGGGGGGTGATGGTAGTGGTGTGGTGGTAGGGGGAGTGATGGTAGTGGTGTGGTGGTAGGGGGGGTGATGGTAGTGGTGTGGTGGTAGGGGGGGTGATGGTAGTGGTGTGGTGGTAGGGGGGGTGATGATAGTGGTGTGGTGGTAGGGGGAGTGATGGTAGTGGTGTGGTGGTAGGGGGGGTGATGGTAGTGGTGTGGTGGGAGTGGGAAGGTAATGTTGGTGGTAGTGGGAAAGTAGTAGTGGTGATAGTGATGGTAGTGGGAGGGTAGTGCTGGTGTGGTAGTAGTGGTAATATTGGAGGTGTTATTCATGGTGGTAATTGTAGATGGTAGTTAAGGGGAAAGGTAGCGGAGGTGATAGTGGTGATATTATTGGTAGTTGTAGGTGATGGTACATGGGGTAAGTCCACACTCAGACTATCCATCTACTGAGATCTGCATTAACTAGACTAGGATTATCATGTACTAGTTGGATATTCAAGTCGTATTGTTTGTAGAAGTAGTGGTTTGAATTAATGGTGGTAGTTTCGTGGTGGTTTCTGGTTGTGGTAGATAATGATACAAATGCGTCGTCTCGGTGTCACAAACTTTTGTTATTTGAGAACGTATAACGAGGCTATCTGAAGACTTCCGTCTTTCTCTGAAACATTGGCAGAGTCTGGCAGAGTTAACAAGGGATACGAACCTATCAAGATAAGATCACCAGAGATCACCCACACACAAGACAAAAGAATGTCTCTGTCGGGACAATTCTCTGTTTTTGTGGGGACAATTCACTGTCCTTGTGGGGACAATTCTCTGTCCGCGTTGTGGGGACAATTATCTGTCCTTGTTGTGGGGACAATTATCTGTCCTTGTTGTGGGGACAATTCTCTGTCCTTGTTGTGGGGACAATTCTCTGTCCTTGTTGTGGGGACAATTCTCTGTCCTTGTTGTGGGGACAATTCTCTGTTCTTGTTGTGGGGACAATTCTCTGTCCTTGTTGTGGGGACAATTCTCTGTCCTTGTTGTGGGGACAATTCTCTGTCCTGAATGGGGGGACAATTCTCTGTCCTGAATGGGGGGGGACAATTCTCTCTCCTGGGTGTGGGGACAATTCTCTGTCCTGAGTGTGGGGACAATTCTCTGTCTTTGGTGTGGGGACATTTCTGTCTACGAACATGGTTAAACACAATTCTATCCATGAACATGAACAAACAATTCTATCCACGAACATGAACAAACAATTCTATCCTTGAACATGAACGAACACAATTCTATCTGTGAACAGAGATACCGACAATTGTGTGTTGTGGTCCGTCATTACAGGAGGAGGCGGGGTCATAGTGGTACCATCCACTAATGGAAGTAGGTCATCGTCTAAAGATTGGACGAAGACTGATTACCTCAAACTCCTCCTCTCCTTACACCCTCTGATTTGTATTGGACTGATGAAGCCACTGTGTGGCGAAACATTTCCTCAATAGAGATTCCCATATTTTGCTTGTCTCAATCTTCAACTTGTCGGGTTTTAAACCATTTATCACATCTGCCAGACACTGCAGCATCATGGGATCTTGATACAAAGAATTCTTCAACACTTGTCCAACCTTTGGACGAAGACCTACTTCGACTAGTGGATGTTCCACTATGACCCCGCCTCCGCCTGCTTCGCCTCACCTGACTACAGTATATAAGCCACGTCTACGTCACTATGCTGTACTTCTTACGAGATTGATGGACTGAACACATCGACTCCAGGCTGAGGGACTGATTACCTCAAACTCCTCTCCTTACACACACTGATTTGTATTGGACTGATGAAGCCACTGTGTGGCGAAACGTTTCCTCAATAAAGATTTCCATATGTTGCATAAGTGTCTCAATCTTCAACTTGTTTTTTAAACCATTTATCACACCTGATAATCTCCATGATTTTGCATACAAGTCAGTAGCACTAGTCTATAGTTGAGTGCTTCTTGCCTGTCTCCTTTTTTTAAAAACTGGGACCACATTTGCTGTGTGTGTGTGTGTGTAGTTACTAGTTGTCAAAGGCACTTGTCGATATTCACTGGCCTGTTTTGTGTTTTTTTTTTCCAGGGACGCACAGGACTTGATCCTGCTGGAGTGGTGTCCGGATCCTCTTTATGTTTAGCGAGCCGCCTTTGATGCTTCCTTGTTTACTTATTGCTGGGGAGGAGGGGGAGGGACGGGGGATGGAGGGAGAGGGGGAGGGACGGGGGAGGGAGGGAGAGGGGGAGGGACGGGGGATGGAGGGAGAGGGGTAGGGACGGGGGATGGAGAGAGAGGGGTAGGGGGAGGCAGCCGGCCTCCAGATGCTCTTCGAGATTTGTGTTGTATACCTGGAGTATACCTGGAGAGGGTTTCTGGGGTCAGCGCCCCCGCGGCCCGGTCTATGACCAGGCCTGTTGATGTTCATCTGTTTTACTGATCAGAAGGTTAGAAAGAGACGCATGTACGACACCTGGATATCTTTATTGTGTAGACGTTCCACCAGCCAGTGGTTTCTTCAGTCCAGTACAGAGAAAGGTGTAAAATTATGAGAAGTTTGAAGTAATCAGTCCCCTCAGCCAGGAGTCGATATGTTCAGTCCATCACTTTTATCAAGACGGACTGAACACGTAGACTCCAAGCTAAGGGACTGAGTACCTCAAACTCCTCATCATCATCTTCCACCATTCTCTTCACTGGACTGAAGAAGCCGCTGTGGTGAAATGTTTCCAAAATAAAGATACCCAGATGCTGCACAAGTATCTCATTTATCAACTTATTGGTTTTCTAAGTCATTTATTCAGAGCGTAATGAACACTTGTTATTGCTTAATAACCCGTACGTGGACCCCCACCTGGGGTCCTCTTCAGCTGAAGACGACCCAAAAAGGACGTCGAAATATACAGATCAATTAATTTTTCGAGTTTCTGCCTCCATGCGGGTTATTGAGCATCAGTTGTATATTAACCGTTAATGTTATGATCGGAGAGTTTTTATTTTTTAACATATGTCGTGCAGAATAGGTAAAAATTGGTCAGTTAGCAAGAACTCGTTTAAAATTAAGTCTTTTCTAAACATTTTCTCTTATACGTTTAAAGATATATTTTTTCATTTATGTAAAAGTTTGTAATTTTGTACCAAAAGAACCTTAGAAAACTTACCTGACCTTATTATAACAAGCGCAATTTAATTTAGCCTAATCCAACTAAATATATATTAGACAAGTTTACAATAATTTAATAATAAACAAACACAATGAAATATATTTTTTTTTCGTTAGGTTCAGAATGATTTTTGTGAAATTATTACATATACAAATTTTCGCTTGCCTTATTCAGCAAGAAGAGTGTTGCTATTTAAACCAAAATCGCAAGTTGAATGTTTGGATATGTGGTAAGTTCGTTCCTCTTACGAAGGAATCTGTAAAAGTGAGATTTAAATCTGGACGGATGGTCGGCCAGCAAAACACGGATACTCTGCTTTGTGGCAGAGTTCCACGAATGACTTTGTTTACATGTGAAGTGTCTGTACGTGTTTATATTTGTCTTATCCTGGTCACATCATAGAGGACAAAATTGACGAAATTTACAGGAAATGCTCAGCATAACAAGCAGCTTTTAATATAGTAGTATGTCATTGATGTCAGCTATGGTCTGTATACCTTGTATTTGTACTGGTAGAAATAAATATTATTATTATTATTATTTTGGTTTAGTGTCCTTCCTCACCTTCCTCCTCTTCCTCTTCTAGTCATTCTATCCTTGTGTTGTAAAATAGTTTAGAAAACCAAGGTGAAGACAACACATTTGGGTAATATTTAGTTTGGGAATCTTTGAGGAAATGTTTCACTAGTCATTAGCTTCTTTAGTCCAGAACAAAGAAAGAACGATGGAAAAAGAGGATGAGTTTGAGGTAATCAGTCCCGCAGCCTGGAAGCAATGTGTTCAGTCCATCAGTCTTGATGGACTGAACACACAGACTCCAGGGTGAGGGACTGATTACCTCAAACTCGTACTCTTTTCCTACGGTTCTTCCTTGTATTGGACTGAAGAAGCCACTGTGTGGTGAAATGTTTCCTCAATAAAGATTCTCTAATGTTGCCCGAGTGTTTCTCATTCATCTCTATCCTTCATTGTTTTCCTGAAGGAGAGACTAAGGGGCACATGAGCTAGAGTTCGTCACAGCCACGCTGACGGGAGAATCATCTGTAAAAACTGTTATGGTCACAATGGTGGCACATGCTAACCTCCCTGTAGCAGGAGTGGACGTACATTTTTGGGTCCCTGAAGTTTAAACTGTTACGACGTCACCTTGGCAACCAGTACCGGCTACCCTCATCCTACTTCAGTAACCTTTTAATTTTTTATTTTACCTATTATTTTGCATTGAATTACATTTATTATTGCATTTTAAAAACCCTTCTCTTATAGATCAAAAAATTTTAAGCAATGTGGACTATAGTCGCTTCTAGGGCCCCTCCGGGGTTAGGGGCCCTCAAGGTTTTAAGCTTCAGTATTTTCGTAGTAGATCCGTCCCTGTCCTATGGTGTAAAGTAAAAGGACACAAGTGCAACTAATGTGACAATTTATTGTGGCAACGTTTCGCTCTCCAGGAGCTTTATCAAGCTTGATAAAATGTCACATTAGTTGCACTTGTGTCCTTTTACTTTACATATTGTCGGGAATTCTACCAACTTTATTACAATCTGTCCTATGGTGTATAGAAATATACTTGTTGGATGAACAACTTTATTACAATCTGTCCTATGGTGTATAGAAATATACTTGTTGGATGAATCATGTTAGTGCCAGCCGGTCCAGTGGTTAACGCACTGGCCTAGAGCTTTTGGGCTCTGCCATGGGTTCATACCCCACTTGTTCCGTGGTTTGTTCACCTGGAGTCTCCCAGTTCTGATGTCAGCACCTTGTGTGAACACATCCTGCGTAATGGAAGATGCCAGGGACCCACAGCTAGCTTTTGTTCCTACTGTGTAACTATCATATAGAATAGTGTAGCAGCACACTACTGATGTATCCAGTTTTTATTAAAAATAAATTCTTTCCTAAATCGCCACACCCACTGCCCTCTCTCTCTCTCTCTCTCTCTCTCTCTCTCTCTCTCTCTCTCTCTCTCTCTCTCTCTCTCTCTCTCTCTCTCTCTCTCTCTCTCTCTCTCTTTATCTCTTTCTCTCTCTTTCTCTTTTTCTCTCTCTTTCTCTCTCTCTTTCTCTCTTTCTCTCTCTCTCTCTCTCTCTTTCCCCTCTAACCAAGGCAAGTCTCGCAACAATGGATTCAAGTTGAACAAATTTAGATTTAGGAAAGGTTGAGGGTGGTACTTGTTTGGAAGTTGTTACAGAGAATTGGAACAAACATTCAAGTAGCATCACTGAAGACATAACTTGGTGTAGCTTAGATGCAAATGAGGGAGCATAGGGGAAGTTTGTGTGCAATTTATCGAGAATGCGAGACGAGAAAGAAAGGTGTGTGTGTATATATATATATATATATATATATATATATATATATATATATATATATATATATATATATATATATATAGTATATATATATATATATAGTAGGTTGGTAGACAGCAACCACCCAGGGAGGTACTACAGTCCTGCCAAGTGAGTGTAAAACAAAAGCCTGTAATTGTTTTACATGATGGTAGGATTGCTGGTGTCTTTTGTCTGTCTCATAAATATGCAAGATTACAGGTATGTCTTGCTACTTCTACTTACACTTAGGTCACACTACACATACATGTACACATTTATTTATACACACTCATCTGAGTTTTCTTTGATTTTATCTTAATAGTTCTTGGTCTTATTACTTTTCCTTTTATATCCATGGGGAAGTGGAATAAGAATCTTTCCTCCGTAAGCCATGCGTGTTGTAAAAGTCAACTAAAATGCCGGGAACAATGGGCTAGTAACCCCTTTTCCTGTAAAGATTACTAAAAAGAATAAGAAGAAGAAAATTGTCAAAGTGGGAAGTCTGAATGTGCGTGGATGTTGTGCAGATGATAAGAAAGAGATGATTGTGGATGTTATGAATAAGAAGCTGGATGTCCTGGCTTTAAGTGAAACAAAGCTGAATGGGGTGGGAGAGTTTCAGTGGAGAGGAATAAATGGGATTAGGTCAGGGTTTCAAATAGAGTTAGAGCTAAAGAAGGAGTAGCAATAATGTTGAAGGATAAGCTATGGCAGGAAAAGAGGGACTATAAATGTATTAATTCAAGGATTATGTGGAGTAAAATAAAGATTGGATGTGAAAAGTGGGTTATAGTAAGTGTGTATGCACCTGGAGAAGAAAGAAGTGTAGAGGAGAGAGAGAGATTTTGGGAAATGTTGAGTGAATGCGTGGGGAGTTTTGAATCAAGTGTGAGAGTAATGGTGGTTGGGGATTTCAATGCTAAAGTGGGTAAAAATGTTATGGAGGGAGTAGTAGGTAAATTTGGGGTGCCAGGGGTAAATGTAAATGGGGAGCCTTTAATTGAGCTATGTGTAGAAAGAGATTTGGTAATAAGTAATACATATTTTATGAAAAAGAGGATAAATAAATATACAAGGTATGATGTAGCACGTAATGAAAGTAGTTTGTTAGATTATGTATTGGTGGATAAAAGGTTGATGGGTAGGCTCCAGGATGTACATGTTTATAGAGGGGCAACTGATATATCGGATCATTATTTAGTTGTAGCTACAGTTAGAGTAAGAGGTAGATGGGAAAAGAGGAAGGTGGCAACAACAAGTAAGAGGGAGGTGAAAGTGTATAAACTAAGGGAGGAGGAAGTTCGGGTGAGATATAAGCGACTATTGGCAGAAAGGTGGGCTAGTGCAAAGATGAGTAGTGGGGGGGTTGAAGAGGGTTGGAATAGTTTTAAAAATGCAGTATTAGAATGTGGGGCAGAAGTTTGTGGTTATAGAAGGGTGGGGGCAGGAGGAAAGAGGAGTGATTGGTGGAATGATGAAGTAAAGGGTGTGATAAAAGAGAAAAAGTTAGCTTATGAGAGGTTTTTACAAAGCAGAAGTGTTATAAGAAAAGCAGAGTATATGGAGAGTAAAAGAAAGGTGAAGAGAGTGGTGAGAGAGTGCAAAAGGAGAGCAGATGATAGTGGGAGAGGCACTGTCAAGAAATTTTAATGAAAATAAGAAAAAAAATTGGAGTGAGTTAAACAAGTTAAGAAAGCCTAGGGAACGTATGGATTTGTCAGTTAAAAACAGAGTAGGGGAGTTAGTAGATGGGGAGAGGGAGGTATTAGGTAGATGGCGAGAATATTTTGAGGAACTTTTAAATGTTGAGGAAGAAAGGGAGGTGGTAATTTCATGCACTGGTCAGGGAGGTATACCATCTTTTAGGAGTGAAGAAGAGCAGAATGTAAGTGTGGGGGAGATACGCGAGGCATTACGTAGAATGAAAGAGGGTAAAGCAGCTGGAACTGATGGGATCATGACAAAAATGTTAAAAGCAGGGGGGGATATAGTGTTGGAGTGGTTGGTACTTTTGTTTAATAAATGTATGAAAGAGGGGAAGGTACCTAGGGATTGGCGGAGAGCATGTATAGTCCCTTTATATAAAGGGAAAGGGGACAAAAGAGATTGTAAAAATTATAGAGGAATAAGTTTATTGAGTATACCAGGAGAAGTGTACGGTAGGGTTATAATTGAAAGAATTAGAGGTAAGACAGAATGTAGGATTGCGGATGAGCAAGGAGGTTTCAGAGTGGGTAGGGGATGTGTAGATCAAGTGTTTACATTGAAGCATATATGTGAACAGTATTTAGATAAAGGTAGGGAAGTTTTTATTGCATTTATGGATTTAGAAAAGGCATATGATAGTGGATAGAGGAGCAATGTGGCAGATGTTGCAAGTATATGGAATAGGTGGTAAGTTACTAAATGCTGTAAAGAGTTTTTATGAGGATAGTGAGGCTCAGGTTAGGGTGTGTAGAAGAGAGGGAGAATACTTCCCGGTAAAAGTAGGTCTTAGACAGGGATGTGTAATGTCACCATGGTTGTTTAATATATTTATAGATGGGGTTGTAAAAGAAGTAAATGCTAGGGTGTTTGGGAGAGGGGTGGGATTAAATTATGGGGAATCAAATTCAAAATGGGAATTAACACAGTTACTTTTTGCTGATGATACTGTGCTTATGGGAGATTCTAAAGAAAAATTGCAAAGGTTAGTGGATGAGTTTGGAAATGTGTGTAAAGGTAGAAAGTTGAAAGTGAACATAGAAAAGAGTAAGGTGATGAGGGTATCAAATGATTTAGATAAAGAAAAATTGGATATCAAATTGGGGAAGAGGAGTATGGAAGAAGTGAATGTTCTCAGATACTTGGGAGTTGACGTGTCGGCGGATGGATTTATGAAGGATGAGGTTAATCATAGAATTGATGAGGGAAAAAAGGTGAGTGGTGCATTGAGGTATATGTGGAGTCAAAAAACGTTATCTATGGAGGCAAAGAAGGGAATGTATGAAAGTATAGTAGTACCAACACTCTTATATGGGTGTGAAGCTTGGGTGGTAAATGCAGCAGCGAGGAGACGGTTGGAGGCAGTGGAGATGTCCTGTCTAAGGGCAATGTGTGGTGTAAATATTAAGCAGAAAATTCGGAGTGTGGAAATTAGGAGAAGGTGTGGAGTTAATAAAAGTATTAGTCAGAGGGCAGAAGAGGGGTTGTTGAGGTGGTTTGGTCATTTAGAGAGAATGGAAGGAAGGCGAGGTAGGGGTCGTCCTCGAAAGGGTTGGAGAGAAGGGGTAAAGGAGGTTTTGTGGGCAAGGGGCTTGGACTTCCAGCAAGCGTGCGTGAGCGTGTTAGATAGGAGTGAATGGAGACGAATGATACTTGGGACCTGACGATCTGTTGGAGTGTGAGCAGGGTAATATTTAGTGAAGGGATTCAGGGAAACCGGTTATTTTCATATAGTCGGACTTGAGTCCTTTGAAATGGGAAGTACAATGCCTGCACTTTAAAGGAGGGGTTTGGGATATTGGCAGTTTGGAGGGATATGTTGTGTATCTTTATACGTCTATGCTTCTAAACTGTTGTATTCTGAGCACCTCTGCAAAAACAGTGATAATGTGCGAGTGTGGTGAAAGTGTTGAATGATGATGAAAGTATTTTCTTTTTAGGGATTTTCTTTCTTTTTTGGGTCACCCTGCCTCGGTGGGAGACGGCCGAGAGAGAGAGAGAGAGAGAGAGAGAGAGAGAGAGAGAGAGAGAGAGAGAGAGAGAGAGAGAGAGAGAGAGAGAGAGAGAGAGGTATAAAGAAGGTATAGAGAGGGAAGAGAGAAAGAGGAGGTATAAGAGAGAGAGGTATAAAGAGAGTGAAAGGAGAGAGCAAGCAAGAGGAATTGAAAAAGTGAGTAGGGGAAGGACAGAGAGGAAAGGGAGAAAGGATAGATGTAAACAGAGAGAGAGAGAGAGGGAGAGAGAGAGGGAGAGAGAGAGGGAGATAGAGAGGGAGAGAGAGAGGGAGAGAGAGGGGGAGAGAGGGAGAGAGAGGGAGAGAGAGGGAGAGAGAGGGAGGGAGAGGGAGGGAGAGAGAGAGAGAGAGAGAGAGAGAAAGAGAGAGAGAGAGAGAGATACATGGACATATTCTGGTTCAATATCTGGTCGAGTGAACAACATATATAAAAAAGAAATTGGGCCGTACAAATCCAATCAAGTTGTTAGGTAAGACACATATGCAACAGTTAGACAACTTTATTCCGAAACGTTTCGCCTACACAGTAGGCTTCTTCAGTCGAATACAGAAAGTAGGCAGGAACAGTAGAGATGTGAAGACGATGTAATCAGTCCATCACCCTTAAAGTCGTAGAATTTGAGGTTGTCAGTCCCTCGGCCTGGAGAAGTTCAGTTCCATAGTCAGGAACTATCTGAAGATCAAGCGACAGTGCGGAGACTTAAATACTGTCGGAAGGAGAGGTGCAGGGTAGTAGTAGTAGTAGTAGTAGTAGTAGTAGTAGTAGTGAGAGGCAACTGAGACGTCATGTCCCTCTCAGATCCAACCCTTCTCACTTGAAAAGCTTGTCCAAGGTGTTTTCTGTACCAAGATGCCACGTGTTGCAGTGTCTGACAAGATGAACATCAAAATGGTATACAATACCGACAGGTTGTTAGGTAAGACACATATGCAACAGTTAGACAACTTTATTCCGAAACGTTTCGCCTACACAGTAGGCTTCTTCAGTCGAATACAGAAAGTAGGCAGGAACAGTAGAGATGTGAAGACGATGTAATCAGTCCATCACCCTTAAAGTCGTAGAATTTGAGGTTGTCAGTCCCTCGGCCTGGAGAAGTTCAGTTCCATAGTCAGGAACTATCTGAAGATCAAGCGACAGTGCGGAGACTTAAATACTGTCGGAAGGAGAGGTGCAGGGTAGTAGTAGTAGTAGTAGTAGTAGTAGTAGTAGTAGTGAGAGGCAACTGAGACGTCATGTCCCTCTCAGATCCAACCCTTCTCACTTGAAAAGCTTGTCCAAGGTGTTTTCTGTACCAAGATGCCACGTGTTGCAGTGTCTGACAAGATGAACATCAAAATGGTATACAATACCGACAGGTTGTTAGGTAAGACACATATGCAACAGTTAGACAACTTTATTCCGAAACGTTTCGCCTACACAGTAGGCTTCTTCAGTCGAATACAGAAAGTAGGCAGGAACAGTAGAGATGTGAAGACGATGTAATCAGTCCATCACCCTTAAAGTCGTAGAATTTGAGGTTGTCAGTCCCTCGGCCTGGAGAAGTTCAGTTCCATAGTCAGGAACTATCTGAAGATCAAGCGACAGTGCGGAGACTTAAATACTGTCGGAAGGAGAGGTGCAGGGTAGTAGTAGTAGTAGTAGTAGTAGTAGTAGTAGTAGTGAGAGGCAACTGAGACGTCATGTCCCTCTCAGATCCAACCCTTCTCACTTGAAAAGCTTGTCCAAGGTGTTTTCTGTACCAAGATGCCACGTGTTGCAGTGTCTGACAAGATGAACATCAAAATGGTATACAATACCGACAGGTTGTTAGGTAAGACACATATGCAACAGTTAGACAACTTTATTCCGAAACGTTTCGCCTACACAGTAGGCTTCTTCAGTCGAATACA
This sequence comes from Cherax quadricarinatus, assembly GCF_038502225.1. NCBI lineage: Eukaryota > Metazoa > Arthropoda > Malacostraca > Decapoda > Parastacidae > Cherax > Cherax quadricarinatus. The sequence continues at coordinate 4,173,063 of NC_091380.1, forward strand.
GAAAGTAGGCAGGAACAGTAGAGATGTGAAGACGATGTAATCAGTCCATCACCCTTAAAGTCGTAGAATTTGAGGTTGTCAGTCCCTCGGCCTGGAGAAGTTCAGTTCCATAGTCAGGAACTATCTGAAGATCAAGCGACAGTGCGGAGACTTAAATACTGTCGGAAGGAGAGGTGCAGGGTAGTAGTAGTAGTAGTAGTAGTAGTAGTAGTAGTAGTGAGAGGCAACTGAGACGTCATGTCCCTCTCAGATCCAACCCTTCTCACTTGAAAAGCTTGTCCAAGGTGTTTTCTGTACCAAGATGCCACGTGTTGCAGTGTCTGACAAGATGAACATCAAAATGGTATACAATACCGACAGGTTGTTAGGTAAGACACATATGCAACAGTTAGACAACTTTATTCCGAAACGTTTCGCCTACACAGTAGGCTTCTTCAGTCGAATACAGAAAGTAGGCAGGAACAGTAGAGATGTGAAGACGATGTAATCAGTCCATCACCCTTAAAGTCGTAGAATTTGAGGTTGTCAGTCCCTCGGCCTGGAGAAGTTCAGTTCCATAGTCAGGAACTATCTGAAGATCAAGCGACAGTGCGGAGACTTAAATACTGTCGGAAGGAGAGGTGCAGGGTAGTAGTAGTAGTAGTAGTAGTAGTAGTAGTAGTGAGAGGCAACTGAGACGTCATGTCCCTCTCAGATCCAACCCTTCTCACTTGAAAAGCTTGTCCAAGGTGTTTTCTGTACCAAGATGCCACGTGTTGCAGTGTCTGACAAGATGAACATCAAAATGGTATACAATACCGACAGGTTGTTAGGTAAGACACATATGCAACAGTTAGACAACTTTATTCCGAAACGTTTCGCCTACACAGTAGGCTTCTTCAGTCGAATACAGAAAGTAGGCAGGAACAGTAGAGATGTGAAGACGATGTAATCAGTCCATCACCCTTAAAGTCGTAGAATTTGAGGTTGTCAGTCCCTCGGCCTGGAGAAGTTCAGTTCCATAGTCAGGAACTATCTGAAGATCAAGCGACAGTGCGGAGACTTAAATACTGTCGGAAGGAGAGGTGCAGGGTAGTAGTAGTAGTAGTAGTAGTAGTAGTAGTAGTAGTGAGAGGCAACTGAGACGTCATGTCCCTCTCAGATCCAACCCTTCTCACTTGAAAAGCTTGTCCAAGGTGTTTTCTGTACCAAGATGCCACGTGTTGCAGTGTCTGACAAGATGAACATCAAAATGGTATACAATACCGACAGGTTGTTAGGTAAGACACATATGCAACAGTTAGACAACTTTATTCCGAAACGTTTCGCCTACACAGTAGGCTTCTTCAGTCGAATACAGAAAGTAGGCAGGAACAGTAGAGATGTGAAGACGATGTAATCAGTCCATCACCCTTAAAGTCGTAGAATTTGAGGTTGTCAGTCCCTCGGCCTGGAGAAGTTCAGTTCCATAGTCAGGAACTATCTGAAGATCAAGCGACAGTGCGGAGACTTAAATACTGTCGGAAGGAGAGGTGCAGGGTAGTAGTAGTAGTAGTAGTAGTAGTAGTAGTAGTAGTGAGAGGCAACTGAGACGTCATGTCCCTCTCAGATCCAACCCTTCTCACTTGAAAAGCTTGTCCAAGGTGTTTTCTGTACCAAGATGCCACGTGTTGCAGTGTCTGACAAGATGAACATCAAAATGGTATACAATACCGACAGGTTGTTAGGTAAGACACATATGCAACAGTTAGACAACTTTATTCCGAAACGTTTCGCCTACACAGTAGGCTTCTTCAGTCGAATACAGAAAGTAGGCAGGAACAGTAGAGATGTGAAGACGATGTAATCAGTCCATCACCCTTAAAGTCGTAGAATTTGAGGTTGTCAGTCCCTCGGCCTGGAGAAGTTCAGTTCCATAGTCAGGAACTATCTGAAGATCAAGCGACAGTGCGGAGACTTAAATACTGTCGGAAGGAGAGGTGCAGGGTAGTAGTAGTAGTAGTAGTAGTAGTAGTAGTAGTAGTGAGAGGCAACTGAGACGTCATGTCCCTCTCAGATCCAACCCTTCTCACTTGAAAAGCTTGTCCAAGGTGTTTTCTGTACCAAGATGCCACGTGTTGCAGTGTCTGACAAGATGAACATCAAAATGGTATACAATACCGACAGGTTGTTAGGTAAGACACATATGCAACAGTTAGACAACTTTATTCCGAAACGTTTCGCCTACACAGTAGGCTTCTTCAGTCGAATACAGAAAGTAGGCAGGAACAGTAGAGATGTGAAGACGATGTAATCAGTCCATCACCCTTAAAGTCGTAGAATTTGAGGTTGTCAGTCCCTCGGCCTGGAGAAGTTCAGTTCCATAGTCAGGAACTATCTGAAGATCAAGCGACAGTGCGGAGACTTAAATACTGTCGGAAGGAGAGGTGCAGGGTAGTAGTAGTAGTAGTAGTAGTAGTAGTAGTAGTAGTGAGAGGCAACTGAGACGTCATGTCCCTCTCAGATCCAACCCTTCTCACTTGAAAAGCTTGTCCAAGGTGTTTTCTGTACCAAGATGCCACGTGTTGCAGTGTCTGACAAGATGAACATCAAAATGGTATACAATACCGACAGGTTGTTAGGTAAGACACATATGCAACAGTTAGACAACTTTATTCCGAAACGTTTCGCCTACACAGTAGGCTTCTTCAGTCGAATACAGAAAGTAGGCAGGAACAGTAGAGATGTGAAGACGATGTAATCAGTCCATCACCCTTAAAGTCGTAGAATTTGAGGTTGTCAGTCCCTCGGCCTGGAGAAGTTCAGTTCCATAGTCAGGAACTATCTGAAGATCAAGCGACAGTGCGGAGACTTAAATACTGTCGGAAGGAGAGGTGCAGGGTAGTAGTAGTAGTAGTAGTAGTAGTAGTAGTAGAGTGAGAACCAACTGAGACGTCATGTCCCTCTCAGATCCAACCCTTCTCACTTGAAAAGCTTGTCCAAGGTGTTTTCTGTACCAAGATGCCACGTGTTGCAGTGTCTGACAAGATGAACATCAAAATGGTATACAATACCGACAGGTTGTTAGGTAAGACACATATGCAACAGTTAGACAACTTTATTCCGAAACGTTTCGCCTACACAGTAGGCTTCTTCAGTCGAATACAGAAAATAGGCAGGAACAGTAGAGATGTGAAGACGATGTAATCAGTCCATCACCCTTGTAGTCGTAGAATTTGAGGTTGTCAGGTGTACAGAAAACACCTTGGACAAGCTTTTCAAGTGAGAAGGGTTGGATCTGAGAGGGACATGACGTCTCAGTGGTTACATTCTCACTACTACTACTACTACTACTACTACTACTACTACTACTACTACTACTACTACTACTACTACTACTACTCTGCACCTCTCCTTCCGACAGTATTTAAGTCTCCGCACTGTCGCTTGATCTTCAGATAGTTCCTGACTATGGAACTGAACTTCTCCAGGCCGAGGGACTGACAACCTCAAATTCTACGACTACAAGGGTGATGGACTGATTACATCGTCTTCACATCTCTACTGTTCCTGCCTATTTTCTGTATTCGACTGAAGAAGCCTACTGTGTAGGCGAAACGTTTCGGAATAAAGTTGTCTAACTGTTGCATATGTGTCTTACCTAACAACAGTAGTAGTAGTAGTGAGAATGTAGCCACTGAGAGGTCAGGTCCCTCTCAGATCCAACAGTTCTCACTTGAAAGGGTTGTCCAAGGTGTTTTCTGTACCAAGAGGCCATGTGTTGCAGTGTCTGACAAGATGAACATCAAAATGGTATAAAATACCGACAGGTTGGTAGGTAAGACACAAAGGCAACAGTTAGGCAACTTTATTCCGAAACGTTTCGCCTACACAGTAGGCTTCTTCAGTCGAATACAGAAAGTAGGCAGGAACAGTAGAGATGTGAAGACGATGTAATCAGTCCATCACCCTTAAAGTCGTAGAATTTGAGGTTGTCAGTCCCTCAGCCTGGAGAGTTCAGTTCCATAGTCAGGAACTATCTGAAGATCAAGCGACAGTGCGGAGACTTAAATACTGTCGGAAGGACAGTAGGCCTGTTGCAGTGGTCCTTCTTATGTTCTTATGTAACGGCTTGACTAAGCTCCTGCAGAGCGAAACGTTGCCACAATAAAATGTCACATTAGTTGCACTTGTATGCGTTTGCCTAATATAATTTTCTCTTTGAGATTCTTCAACGTATGAGGAGTTCTTGTGTAGTTTTGACAGATAAATCTTCCTCTTATACCTGATTTACTTTCCATCCCCCAGGCGCTGTGTGAGCCATGCGGGTTTAACATCCCCCCCCCCAAAGTGTAACTTGTACTGTGGTGATATACTGAACATGAAGGAGGAACACTGCATCAGGCCTTTTGGCCCATACTAGGCAGGTCCTTCACAATCATTCCCATGTATTTATCCAACCTAAATTTGAAACTACCCAAGGTTTTAGCTTCAGTAACCCTACTTTCCTATATCCTCTCTAAATCTAAACTTAACTAATTTGAATCCATTATTGCTGGTTCTCTTTTGGAGAGAGATCCTCAAGGGCTGTCTGGTGACACTGTCTTACCATAGTAATACACTGGTGACACTGTCGTACCATGGTGATACACTGTCTGGTGACACTCTTTGATGTATTCAGGTTTCCCGTTTCATTTGACGTTTCAAAGGTTGCTAGCACTGGACTTCCTCTTGTGTTCTCTTGTACACATGCTGGAATTTTTATTGCATTCCTCGCATTATTTTGTGGTCTTTCGTATGTAGATCTCGTTCCATCTTCAGCCGCATTGTTTTCATTACATTATATTTCATGGGACTGAGAAATTACCTGGGTGGGCTGAATTGGAATGACCTGACTAAGGGTCAGGTAGGTGGTGATGGTGAAAGTTAAGACACAATAGGTGGTGATGGTGGCCAGTACGACGTTTTTCAGAGCATAGTTCTAGCTCCCCTGATAATTTATGTTCCAAGTAGGGAAATTAGATCAAACAAAAATGATCTCAAATGGATAGATTAAAACATCTCATTGGTCAAAAGTGAGGCATATATATATGTATCAAAAGAGGGGATGGGCAGTTAAGAAATCAGTATATTCAATTAGAGAGAGAAATAAAGGGAATAAGAAAAGCAAAGAGAGATTATGAGGCTCAAGTCGCAAGGGATTCGAAGACAAAATGAAGAAGTTTGTTAGGTAAGACACATATGCAACAGTTAGGTATCTTTATTTCGAAACGTTTCGCCTACACAGTAGGCTTCTTCAGTCGAGTACAGTATTTAAGTCTCCGCACTGTCGCTTGATCTTCAGATAGTTCCTGACTATGGAACTGAAGTTCTCCAGGCTGAGGGACTGACAACCTCAAATTCTACGACTTCAAGGGTGATGGACTGATTGCATCGTCTTCACATCTCTACTGTTCCTGTGCAAGAATGGTATATAATACCGACAAGATAAAAATTAAGACACATGTGTAACATCTGGGTATCTTTTTTGTAGACGTTTCGCCATCCAGTGGCTTTATCAATACAAATTCTAGGACAACTTGAAGACAGTAGGACTATATACAGAAGATGAGGTAATCAGTCCCTCAACCTAGGAGTAGGTGCGAAGAGCACCATAGTCGTGGTGCTCTTCGCACCTACTCCTAGGTTGAGGGATTGATTACCTCATCTTCTGTATATAGTCCTACTGTCTTCAAGTTATGTCCTAGAATTTGGCGAAACGTCTACAATAAAGATACCCAGATGTTGCACATATCTTAATTTTTATCTACTGTTCCTTCCTACTTTCTGTATGCGATTGAAGAAGCTTACTGTGTAGGCGAAACGTTTCGGAATAAAGTTGCCTAACTGTTGTCTATGTGTCTTACCTACCAGTCCATCACCCTCAAAACTTCGAGGGTGATTGACTGATTACATCGTCTTCAAGTCTCTTCTGCTTCTATCAACTTTTCTGTACTCGACTGAAGAAGCCTACTGTGTAGGCGAAACGTTTCGAAATAAAGATACCTAACTGTTGCATATGTGTCTTACCTAACAACCTGTCGGTATTTTATACCATTTTAATGTTCATGAAGAAGTTTCTTTAGGTACATAGAAGTAAGATTAGGGACAAGATAGGCTCACTGACATTGATAAGAAAATGTGTGAATTTTTTAACACTTCCTCTCAGTTTTTACGCAGGAAGATTCTAGCGAAATTCTGGTAATAGTTTATGTAGAACAGGACAATAAACTATGCACGATTAGGGTAACTAAGTGACATGGTCCTCAAAGAGGAATTAAAACCTAATAGATCCCCAGGTCCTGATGAACTGTTTGCAAGGGTTTTAAAGGAATGTAAAGAGGAACTTAGCAAACCTTTGGCTAATCTTTTCAACATATCATTACAAACTGGCATGTTAGGTAAGACACATATGCAACAGTTAGGTATCTTTATTTTGAAATAAAGATACCTAACTGTTGCATATGTGTCTTACCTAACAACCTGTCGGTATTTTATGCCATTTTAATGTTCACAAACTGGCATAGTGCCAGACAAGTGAAAAATGGCCAATGTAATACCTATTTATAAAGCAGGAGACAGGTCCTTAGCTTCAAACTATAGACCAATAAGCCTTACTTCCATAGTGGGAGAATTTATTGAATCACCATGGTTGTTCAGTATATTTGTAAATGGGGTTGTAAGATAAGTGAATGCTCGGGTGTTGGCAAGAAGTGTGAGGTTACAAGATATAGAATCTGACACAAAGTGGGAGTTGTCACAGTTGCTCTTTGCTGATGACACTGTGCTTTTGGGAGATTCTGAAGACAAGTTGCAGAGATTGGTGGATAAGATTGGTAGGGTATGTAAAAGAATAAAATTAAAAGTGAATATAGGAAAGAGTAAGGTGATAAAAGTTAGGTGACGAAAGATTGGATGTCAGATTGGAGGGAGAGAGTATGGAGGAGGTGAATGCATTCAGATATTTCGGAGTGGACGTGTCAGCAGATGGGTCTATGAAAGATGAGGTGAATCACAGAATTGATGAAGGAAAAAAGGTGAGTGGTGCACTTAGGAGACTGAAGAGACATAGAACTTGGTCAGTGGAAACAAAGAGGGGAGAGTATGAGAGTATAGTTATACCAACACTCTTAACCCTTTGAGGGTCGACAGGCCCTCTCCGAAACTCGTTCTCAGGGTCGGCCAAATTCAAAAAAAAAAAAAAATTATTTTCTCTTATGAAAAGATAGAGAATCTTTTCCCGATCATAACGACACCAAAAGTTTGAAATTTGATAGAAAACTTACGGAATTATGCTCTCGCAAAGTTAGCGGTCTCGGCGATGTTTACGGATCGGCGATTTTGCCCACTTTGAGCCCCATTTTCGGCCAATTTCACTGTACTAGTCGACAAAAAAACATGAATATTTCGCTAGAACTCCATTTTTTCTATCGAATGGGTGCAAGAAACCACCCATTTATAAATTCAACTATCCAGTACAGTGGTCAGAATTTAGCAATTTTGCCAATTTCACACAAATTTCAAAAGATGCCAATTTCGGAATAGGGTCCAGAATAAACAAGAAAGACATTCCTGGCACTAAAATGACATTTCCTCTAGTCATTAGTCACGTCTCAACTCCCCTCTTATATTCTTTTGCTTTCCACTTTGAATTTTTATTCTCACAAAAAATATAAGATTTACTGTTATGCAGACTACTGCATTAGTGTAAAAAATGGTATAAATATTATTGGTGCACTTGTGAAAGAATATTAGACTCACCAGTTGACGTGTATTGCACGCTTGGCACGATTTGTTTACTTTTGAAGTTTGGTAAAAATCGACCATTTCTGCTACTTTGAGCTCAATTTCAAGGCACCTTTCATTGTAAAACCAGTCAAAATCATCTCAATTTCAGTAATATGTCTTCCATTCTATAAAATAAGACCAAGAAAACTAGAATACAACAATAAATACTATACGAAAATACACTGCAAAGTCGCTGATTTATTAAAAAAAAATGGAAAAAGTTTTTTTTTTCTCATTATGCACCGTGTGCTGCAGGATTTTTTTTAGACTGTGCACACTGACCACATAGACCCATTCTTTCATATGAAGGCCTACCAGCTTTCTCCCACTAGATTTGAGGTCGCTAGAATTTATGAGTACTAGTACGTCAAAAACCCCTACGCGTAAGACGTACTAGTACGACGAAAACCCTCAAAGGGTTAAATGGGTGTGAAACATGGGTGGTGAATGTTGTAGAATGTGTTGTGAATGTTGTAGCAAGGAGAAGGCTGTGGAATGTCATGTTTGAGGGCAATGTGTGGTGTGAATATAATGCAGAGAATTCGTAGTTTGGAAATTAGGAGGAGGTGCGGGATTACCAAAATTATCATCCACAGGGCTGAGGAGGGGTTGTTGAGGTGGTTCCGACATGTAGAGAGGCTGGAACAAAAAATGACTTAGAGGGTGTATAAATCTGTAGTGGAGGAAGGCAGGGTAGGGGTTGGCCTATGAGAACTTGGAGGGAGGCGGCAAAGGAGGTTTTGTGTGCGAGGGGTTTTGACCTCCAGCAAGCATGCGTGAGTGTGTTAGGAGCGAATGTAGACAAATGGTTTTTAGGACTTGACGTGCTGTTGGAGTGTGAGCAAAGTAACATTTATGAAGGGGTTCAGGGAAACCGGCAGGCCGGACTTGAGTCCTGGAGATGGGAAGTACAGTGTCTGCACTCTGAAGGAGGGGTGCTTTACAACATGTAAGCGCACCTCTGCCAAAACAGCGATGGAGTGAATAATGAAAGTTTTTCTTCGTCGGGCTACCCTACCTTGGTGGGAGAAGGCCGTTGTGTTAATAATAAAAAGTAAATAATTGCCGAGGCAGTTCGTAGCCATCTTGAAAGGCATAAATTTATTGATGAATCTCAGCACCTTTTTACAAAGGGGTGTTCCTGCCTTACGAATTTACTAACTTATTTCACAAAGGTATTTGAGAGGTAGATCATAGTAATGAATATGATAGTGTATATGGTCTTCAGTGAGGCCTTTGATAGTTCCACATCAGAGGCTATTGAGGATAATTAAGTTACACGAAATAGGGGAAAAAAATCCTGGGTAGAGGCGTGGTTGACAAACAGCAGAGAGTTTGCACAAATGGGGAGAAATCAGGATGGGGGCGTATCACAAGCGGTGTTCCATAGGGGTCAGTGTTGCACCCCTTGTTCCATACGGGTCAGTGTTGGGCCCTTCGTTGTTCACAATTTACATAACATAGATGAGGGAATAAATAGCGACATAAGCAAGTTTGTCGACAACACCAAATTAGGCCGCCTAAGTCATTCTAATGAGGACAGAGCACTCCAGGAAGATTTGAATAGACTGATGCAGTGGTCGGAGAAGTGGCAGATGCAGTTTAATATAGAGAAATGCAGAATTCTAAACGTTGGACAGGTAAATAACCATGCCACTTATAAACTAAATGTAGATCTTAATATTACTGATTGCAAAAAGGATTTGTGTGTTCTGGTTAGCAATAATCTTAAACTAAGACAACAGTGCATAAGTGTTCGCAATAAAGCTAACAGAATCCTTGGCTTCATATTAAGAAGCATAAATAATAGAAGTCCTCAGGTTGTTCTTCAACTCTATATATCCTTGGTTAGGCCTCATTTAGATTATGCTGCACAGTTTTGGTCACCGTATTACAGAATGGATATAAATGCTCTGGAAAACGTACAGAGGAGGATGACAAAGTTGATCCCATGTATCAGAAATCTTCCCTATGAGGATAGACTGAGGCCCTGAATCTGCACTCTCTAGAAAGACGTAGAATTAGGGAGGATGTAACTGAGGTGTATAAATGAAAAACTGTAATAAATAATGGGATGTAAATAGCGTACTAAAAATATCTAGCCAAAACAGGACTAGCAGCAACGTTTTAAGTTGGAAAAATTCAGATTCAGGAAGGATATAGGAAAGCACGGATTTGGTAATAGAATTGTGGATGAGTGGAACAAAATCCCGAGTACCGTCATAGAGGCTAAAACCTTGTGCAGTTTTAAAAATAGGTTAGATAAATACATGAGTGTGAGTTGGACCTGACTAGCTGATGTTAATAGGTTTGATGCCGTGCTCCTTCCTTAATTAAGTGGATGTGACCTGGACCTCACTAGGTTGCGTCAGTGGCTTAAACCGGTAGGTGACTTGGACCTGGCTCGCATGGGCCAGTAGGTCCATGTTCTTATGTATCATACCGACACGTGTTCAACACCTGGGTATCTTATGATTTTTAGGTGTTACGTGTCGTATTTATCAAGAATGTGACTTTCGACCTCGAGTCGAATCTTGGCACGAGTGAAACATGATAAAGCTATACACAGTGAAACATGATAAAGCTGTACACAGTGAAACATGATAAAGCTATACACAGTGAAACATGATAAAGCTATACACAGTGAAACATGATAAAGCTGTACACAGTGAAACATGATAAAGCTGTACACAGTGAAACATGATAAAGCTATACACAGTGAAACATGATAAAGCTATACACAGTGAAACATGATAAAGCTGTACACAGTGAAACATGATAAAGCTATACACAGTGAAACATGATAAAGCTCTACACAGTGAAACATGATAAAGCTATACACAGTGAAACATGATAAAGCTATACACAGTGAAACATGATAAAGCTATACACAGTGAAACATGATAAAGCTATACACAGTGAAACATGATAAAGCTGTACACAGTGAAACATGATAAAGCTATACACAGTGAAACATGATAAAGCTGTACACAGTGAAACATGATAAAGCTATACACAGTGAAACATGATAAAGCTATACACAGTGAAACATCATAAAGCTATACACAGTGAAACATGATAAAGCTATACACAGTGAAACATGATAAAGCTATACACAGTGAAACATGATAAAGCTATACACAGTGAAACATGATAAAGCTATACACAGTGAAACATGATAAAGCTATACACAGTGAAACATGATAAAGCTATACACAGTGAAACATGATAAAGCTATACACAGTGAAACATGATAAAGCTATACACAGTGAAACATAATAAAGCTATACACAGTGAAACATCATAAAGCTATACACAGTGAAACATCATAAAGCTATACACAGTGAAACATGATAAAGCTATACACAGTGAAACATCATAAAGCTATACACAGTGAAACATGATAAAGCTATACACAGTGAAACATGATAAAGCTATACACAGTGAACCTCTTCAAGGGGGGCTCCTTGGCGTGGTGAAGAGGCTCTTGGTCTGAGGAATTAGCCCTGTCGGTCTTCTTCCTCAGACCGAACCTAATTACCCCCCATTCTCCCCTCCCCTATCCCATCCTCCCCATCCTCCCCTCCCCTATCCCATCCTCCCCATCCTCCCCTTTTTCCATTCCTCCTCCTCCTCCTCACCCCTCCCTTTTGCCCTTCCTCTTTTTGGCCTTCGGGATTTCTCTCACAGGCGCGCTAGTTCCTAGGTAGGGGAAAGGACACCGGGGTCCATCCCATTCCGTTGAGGTTCTTGGCGGTGGCGTAGTTTGCCGTGGAATCTGGATTGCCTGGGGATGTCCCGATCCCTCTCTGGTATCCCGGAGTAGCTTTGGGTGTCTTTTGGGCGACGGGTGTATCTCTGGAAGCCACCTTTTGGATTCCGGGGGTGGTGGCCGAAGGAGGTATGCTTTGTGGCGGATATCCGGCCGCCCTCTCTTTTGTCCACCAAGGTAGCTCGGCAGATGTGAGGTTGCTATCCCGGATTGCTGGTTTACTGGCATGAAGGGTAGGGTATGGCACGGGTTCCATGCTGCATCTGCGCTACTAGCGGTGTTGAGGTCCTCTTGGGCTCGGAGGGAGATTTCCGGCCCTTTCATTCCTCCTGGGAACTATTCCTCCCCGCTCCCCCCTTTTTTTTATTCTTTTTTTATTTTTATTTTCTTTTCTTTCTTTTTTTTTTCTTAAAAACAAAAAGCAAAGGAGTAACCTAACCATGGCAGCCCTAGTCCATGAAACCACTACCCCCGGGCCCCTTCTTGATACCGCACCCCATTCTGACCCTACCTTGTGTTTAGACCACTCTTTGGACACTCCTGATGCCCCTGTACCTCTTGCTGGTGCTGTTTCCTCACCCGCTTCAGGTACCGGGGCTCCGACTGACTCCTTCGATTTGTCTGAACTCTGCTCTCCTTTGACTATGCTTCCGGCTTCTCCCTCTACGGTACGGCAATTTTCGAATCGCCCGCCCATTTCATGCCGGACTAACTCCGGTCCTACTCCTAAACGCCAACGTCAATCTCCTGATGATGCTCCTTCGTTACCTTCCCATTCTACTCGGAAAAGACCGACACGTCAAGCACTCCCTCTCCACGCTCAGTTTCGGACCACACAATGGACTAAATTCTTTACTTTAAGACCAACTTCTTCTTCTGCCTACCTTTCTGACCATAGTATTGGCAAAGCGCTCCTGCGTCATGTTGGCAGAGATATTTCATTTCACGCTCTCAAGAGCGGTACGCGCATCGTCACTGTCCAGAATGCTACCCAAGCTCATGATCTTTCTCTCCTTTCGAATATCGATACTACTCCTATCACTATTGAAAAACATCTTTCTCTCAATTCTTGTAGTGGTACTGTCATTCTGCCCCATACCATAGTCCAACAGAATTTCCAGTCATGTGGCAATGACATTTTTGAACAGCTGGAACTCCAGGATCTCCCAATCCTCAAAGTAGAGACTTATGTCCTTCCTGCCCGGGGGCGGAGACGTTACCCTTGCAATGTGGCTCATTTAACTTTTGACAGCCGAGAACTCCCGTCCTCTGTATATGTCGCGGGACATCGGTTACAAGTTCGAAAGGTGATACCTTCACCGCAACAATGTAGAAATTGCTGGCGTTTTGGTCACCCAGCGAAATATTGCAGATCTATGGCCGAATGCCCAGTCTGTGGTGCCGACGACCATTCTAATACATCTTGCAGTCAACCTCCATCTTGCCTTAATTGTAATGAAGCTCACCCTTCGTACTCCCGCCGTTGCCAGGTCTACTTAAATGAACGTGAAATCCGTTGCCTCAAAGAGGCAGAAGGTCTCCCTTATGCTGTGGCAGTTACTCATCTCCGCCTCCAAGGGAGACTACCCCGTGTTTCTTATTCTCGTGTTTCCAAACATCCCCCCACTTCTGGGGTCCCAACTTCTGCAGCCTCCTCTGTTGTTACCCCTCCCATAGCCACTACGGCATCTAATCCTTTTGCTGTCCTTGGCTCTGACGTCCCGACTACAACTCAGTCTGTTCTCACATCTTCGCGTCCTTCCTCACAAGCCCCAGTATCGACAAGACCTCATACGACACCTAATACCAATCGCCCCTCTACTCAGAAGTCCAAAAAATCCACATTGCTCAAATCTTCTTTGCCCCTTCCTTCCCTTCTTCCACCTCCACACTTTACCTTTCCAGTCTCTGTACCTAGTTCTTCCCCTCTCTCTGGCTCTATTACAAGTGTGGAGATTCACCCTCCTCCTCGTACTATACCTTCCACTCCCATCCCCTCCCAAGTTTCTCCCTCTTCTGCCACCTCCCAGGTTTCTGCCTCTTCTGTCCCCCCCCACACTTCATCTCCAGTCCCTTACACTTTTCCCTCCCCCTCTACTTTGGTACAATCCATTACTGTCCCAATCTTTACTCACCCTCCTCCTCCTATCTCCAATATGGTCTCCCATACATCTTTGAATTCAGAAACACTTGAAGCCATTTCAGAATATATTGCAGAGACTAAACCTTCAATGGACACTGATTCACTTCCTGTTCCTTCTCTTCCCTCTCCTCCATCTTCACAACCCCATTCTTCGCAAGGCTCCGTTCCTTCGCTACTTGAACATCTTCCAATGCCACCACACATTGACTTTTCTAACCCCTCTAGTCTGTAGGTGCCTTTACCTACAGATTCCTGATATTTTCTTCATCGCCAATCATGGCCTATTTACAGTGGAATATCCGCGGCCTCAGGGGTAATCGGGGTGAGCTTCAGATGTTGCTTTCCAGGTTTTCCCCTGTTGGTGCTTTCTTACAAGAATCAAAATTACACTCGGCTGTTTTCCAACCTATCTCAGGCTATAATTTATTGTATTCTTCGGATCCTTTCTCAGATGGGTCCTTTAATGAAAGTGCCCTTCTTCTACGCAATGATATTCCGTACTGTCAACTATTTGTCCATACCTCGCTGCATTACACTGCAGCCCGTATCCACTTGAATAAGTGGTTTACAATATGTTCTTTATATCTCTCTCCTTCTCGAGCATTTTCTATCCCAGACTTTGCCTTTCTTGTTTCATCCTTACCACCACCACTTCTGTTACTTGGTGATTTTAATGCCCACCATTTCCTCTGGGGGGGTCTCATTGTGACTCACGTGGCATTCAGTTGGAGGCTTTTCTCGCCTCTCACCCCCTCTATGTTTTAAATACGGGTACTCCCACCCATTTTGATCCTCGTACTCATACTCTCTCTTGCATCGATCTATCAGTCTGCTCTTCCTCCACTGCACTAGACTTCACCTGGTCTGTTCTACCAGACTTACATGACAGCGATCATTTTCCGATCATTCTTACTTCTCCTTCCTATTCACCACCTTTCCGTAGCCCTCGCTGGCAATTTGATCAGGCAAATTGGGATCTTTACTCACACCTCACTGCTTTTAGTGAGGTTCCTTCTTCATCCTCCATTGATGAGCTCCTACACATCTCCTCGACATCAGTTTATACCGCAGCTTCTCATTCTATACCCCAAACCTCAGGCAGGCATTCTCGGAAGTGCGTGCCTTGGTGGTCTCCTGCTTGTGCTCGTGCAGTACGTTTGAAACGTGCTGCATGGGGCAGGTACCGGTACAATAGAACCGCTGAGAGACTTGTTGATTTTAAGCAGAAGCGTGTGATCACTCGCCGTGTCATCCATGAAGCTAAATGCACTTGTTGGCGAGACTATGTTTCCACCATCACCTCTGCTTCTTCTATGAGTGCAGTCTGGAAAAAAGTGAGGAAATTGAGTGGTAAATACTCTCCTGACCCGGCGCCTGTTCTACGGGTCACTGGTGTTGATGTAGCAAACCCTCTCGACGTTGCCATTGAACTTGGCACACATCTGGTCCGTATTTCCCGAGGGCTCCATCTATGCCCCTTGTTTCTTTCCTCAAAGTCTGCCAGAGAGTTAGTACCCTTGGACTTTTCTTCTCTCAGAGAAGAACAGTATAATGTGCCTTTTACACTTCAAGAACTGGAGGCAACGCTCTCATCTTGCCGATCATCGGCAGCTGGGCCTGACGACATTCATATTCGTATGTTACAACATTTACATCGGTCAGCCCTTGTAGTCCTCTTACACCTCTTCAATCTTATATGGGCACAAGGAGTTCTTCCCCAGCTGTGGAAATCTGCCATTGTTCTCCCTTTCCGCAAACCGGGTACTACAGGACATGATGCCTCCCACTATCGCCCCATCGCTCTTACTAGTGCAGTTTGCAAAGTGATGGAACGCCTCATAAATCGACGTTTAATGTGGTATTTAGAGACTCACAACAGTCTCTCCGCTAGTCAATATGGCTTTCGTAAGGGTCGTTCTACCATAGACCCCTTACTATGCTTGGATAGGTATGTTCGTAATGCCTTTGCGAATAATCACTCAGTTATTGCCATATTTTTTGACCTTGAGAAGGCATATGACACAACTTGGAGGTATAATATTTTGGCCCAGGCCCATTCCTTAGGCCTCCGAGGCAATCTACCATCCTTCCTTAAGAACTTTTTAACTGACAGACATTTCCGTGTTCGAGTCAATAATGTTCTTTCCCCGGACTTCGTCCAAGCTGAAGGTGTCCCTCAGGGATGTGTTCTAAGCACAACACTTTTTCTCCTTGCTATAAATGATTTGGCCTCTGTTCTTCCACCCAATATTTGGTCATCACTCTATGTTGATGACTTCGCTATTGCTTGTGCAGGCGCTGACTGTCACCTTATTGCAGTTTCTCTCCAGCATGCGGTCGACCGTGTTTCCACTTGGGCCACCACGCATGGGTTTAAATTTTCAAGTACCAAAACTCACCAAATTACTTTCACTAGACGCTCTGCTATCTCCGATCATCCTTTGTATCTCTATGGCTCCCGTATTCCCGAACGTGATACAGTCAGGTTTCTAGGCCTTCTCTTTGACCGTCGGTTATCCTGGAAACCTCACATTACCTCTCTGAAGGCAACTTGTCACAGCCGGCTAAACCTTCTTAAAACCCTTGCTCATCTTTCCTGGGGAGCTGATCGTCGAACTCTGCTTCGCCTACTTTCAGGCCTCGTTTTATCGAAACTCGATTATGGTGACCAGATTTATTCCGCGGCCTCTCCTGCTACTCTCTCTAGCCTTAACTCTATCCATCACCAAGGATTACGTTTGTGCCTTGGTGCTTTTCGCTCTTCCCCTGTTGAGAGCCTCTATACAGAAGCGAATGTTCCATCCTTGTCTGATCGCCGTGATGCCCATTGCCTTCGCTACTATGTATGCTCTCACGATCTACACAATCCTTCCATTTATAGAATGGTCACCGATATTAGTAGACATTCTTTATTTGTTCGCCGCCCCTGTTTGCTCCGTCCCTTTTCTCTTCGCCTATATTCACTCTTGTCTTCCCTTCAGTTACCACCTTTATATGTTCATGTAGCATCTCACTTTTCCCTACCCCCCTGGGAAGTTCCAGCTGTTCGGGTCTGTTCTTTCTCACTCCCTTGCTCGAAAGCTCAACTGCCTACGGTGGCTTCCTGCTCTCTTTTTCTTGATCACTTCCACTCCCATTCTCATGCCACCGCTGTGTACACAGATGGCTCTAAGTCTTCAGACGGCGTCGGATTCGCAGCAGTGTTTCCGGACAGCGTCGTGCGGGGGCATTTACTATCTTCAGCTAGCATTTTTACTGCTGAACTGTATGCCATTCTTGCAGCACTTATTCGTATCGCATCTATGCTTGTGTCATCATTTGTAGTAGTCTCAGACTCCCTTAGTGCTCTACAGGCTATACGAAAATTTGATACATCTCATCCCCTAGTTCTCCGTATCCAACTTTGGCTACGCCGTATCTCTACCAAACATAAAGATATTGTTTTTTGTTGGGTCCCTGGTCATGTCGACGTACAGGGCAATGAACAGGCAGACACTGCTGCGCGGTCAGCAGTACATGACCTACCAATTTCCTATAGAGGTGTTCCATTTCTGGACTATTTTGCTGCAATAGCTACCCACCTTCGCACCCGTTGGCAACAACGTTGGTCAACTCTGCTCGGTAACAAACTTCATTCTATTAAACCGAGCATAGGTTACTGGCCGTCTTCTTGTCATCAGTGCCGAGGTTGGGAGACCACTCTCTCCCGCCTTCGCATTGGCCACACTCGTCTTACTCATGGGTATCTCATGGAGAGGCACCCTGTTCCTCTCTGTGAGCAGTGTCAAGTTCCAGTATCAATTAGCCACATTCTGTTAGACTGCCCCCTCTATCAACGAGCACGCAGAATTTACCTCCAACGTCGTCTTCGTTCTACTACTCTCTCTTTACCTTCCCTTCTTGCTGATGGACCCTCCTTTAATCCTGACTCTCTCATTGACTTCTTGACAACGACTGATTTACTCCACAAACTCTGATGATACTTTTCGCACTCCCCTCAGCCCTTTCTAGTTCAGTCTCTTACTGCCCTTTACCCTTTCACCATCCACTACCCCGCTGTTATCCGTAACCTATTACTCATCCATCTCCCTTTTGCCACCTGATGCCCTCGCTTCCTTCCTGCCCTGCAGCCCTGTATAGCCCTTGTGGCTTAGCGCTTCTTTTTGATTATAATAATAATCTACACAGAGTGAAACATGATAAAGCTCTACACGGAGTGAAACATGATAAAGCTCTACACAGAGTGAAACATGATAAAGCTCTACACGGAGTGAAACATGATAAAGCTCTACACAGAGTGAAACATGATAAAGCTCTACACAATGAAACATGATAAAGCTCTACACAGTGAAACATGATAAAGCTCTACACAGTGAAACATGATAAAGCTCTACACAGTGAAACATGATAAAGCTCTACACAGTGAAACATGATAAAGCTCTACACAGTGAAACATGATAAAGCTCTACACAGTGAAACATGATAAAGCTCTACACAGTGAAACATGATAAAGCTCTACACAGTGAAACACGATAAAGCTCTACACAGTGATGCAAGACTTAAAGCTTTGTGTACTCATTTGTAGTTGCACTGGTTGAGTCTCAGCTCCTGGCCCCCTGCCTTTTATATCTGGCCGTACTGGGTTCACTCCCAGCCTGGAGGGCTCTTATCATACCCATTCCTACAGCTGTGTATGGAGCCTGCTTCCACAACATTTATCCAGGTCATTCCACTTCCTAACCATCCTTAGACTGAAGAAATACCACGTTAGTGCTCTTTCCTGAATACACTAATAAAAACATCAATAATTACAACAGCAATAATAATAGCTACAACATCAATAATAATGGTAACCACAGAAATAACAATAGTAATAGCAATAAATACTAAAACAACAATAATTATAACTAAAACAGCAATAATAGTAATAATAGGTTCTGATAATCAACACTATAAATTAGTATTTGAATTATTGTGCTCACACTCGTATTTTTTTGTCTGTTTTGTTTTTCATGGCAAAAGTTGCCCCTTGTGTTGTCTTAACCAGTAACTAATGAGACAAAAATGTCAACGGCGCAGCATTTCTCTCTCTCTGTCTCTCACTCCCCTCTCTCTCCCCCTCCCTCTCTTCCTCTCTATCTCTAAAGGGTTTTACAAGGTTATGTTAAGAGTTCCTAACTTTATTTAGAAGCCAAGAGTCTGTTTCTTTCCTTCCTCGTCTTTTCCACAAAATTCCATTGAAAAAATTAAATGCTGACGTGGGTGATCAACTGATACACAGTCATGCGTCGTTAGTCAATTTCGTGGTTGTGCGAACGTCATAGATACAGACAGGTTGTCCAAGGTGTTTTCTGTACCAAGAGGCCATGTGTTGCAGTGTCTGACAAGACGAACATCAAAATGGTATAAAATACCGACAGGTATTTTATACCATTTTGATGTTCGAACGTCATAGAGTGTACGTACACAAACCTACATGGTATAGCCTACTACACACCTAGGTTGTATGGTTTCTGATTTTTTTTCATCATAGATTTGCTGGTAAGCAGATAATGCGCCATGAACATTCCAACCCCCGCGGCCCAGTCCTTGATCAGGCCTCGTGGTGGATCAGGGCCTGGTCAACCAGGGTGTTACTGCTGATCACACGTAGTCCAACGCACGAACCACAACCCTGCTGGTCAGATACTAACTGGAAGTGTCTTTCCATTTCCCTCTTGAAGACAGGCAGGGGTCTATTGGTAATCCCCCTAATGTATGCTGGGAGGCAATTGAACAGTCTTGTACCCCTGACACTTACTGTGTTGTCTCTTAGCGTACTCACGACGCTTCTACTTTTCATTGGGGGGGAGGGTGTTGCATCTCTTGCCAAGTTTTTTCTTTCGTAAGGAAAGAAACACTGTCAGGTATTGTTGACAGTGTAACCCGGCAGACGATCTGCCCGTCCTGGCGCACCTACCTGTACCTGTAGTGTTGTGCTTATTGTGTGAATGAGGGAAGGGAGCTCTCTCTCCCCCCTCTCTCTCTCTCTCCCTGTCCCTCCCTCTCTCCCTGTCCCTCCCTCCCTCTCTCCCTCCCTCGCGTGAAGGGTTTTCGGGGATGATCTTTTTGTGTGTGTGTTTTTTTGGTGTGTGAATTTAAGGCGGTGTGAAGGGCTGTTGGCTTCACTGAAATGAAGCTCTTCTTATATGGAACAATTGAAGCTCTTCTTATTTGGAACAAATGAAGCTCTCTTCATTATATGGAACAAATGAAGCTCTCCTTATTTGGAACAAATGAAGCTCTTACATGGAACATATGAAGCTCTACTTGGAACATATGAAGCTCTACTTACATGGAACATATGAAGCTCTCCTTACATGGAACATATGAAGCTCTACTTACATGGAACAAATGAAGCTCTTACATGGAACATATGAAGCTCTACTTACATGGAACATATGAAGCTCTTCTTATATGGAACAAATGAAGCTCTTCTTATTTGGAACAAATGAAGCTCTCCTTATTTGGAACAAATGAAGCTCTCCTTATTTGGAACAAATGAAGCTCTCCTTACATGGAACATATGAAGCTCTCCTTACATGGAACATATGAAGCTCTACTTATATGGAACATATGAAGCTCTACTTACATGGAACATATGAAGCTCTACTTATATGGAACATATGAAGCTCTATTTACATGGAACATATGAAGCTCTACTTACATGGAACATATGAAGCTCTACTTACATGGAACATATGAAGCTCTACTTACATGGAACATATGAAGCTCTACTTACATGGAGCATATGAAGCTCTACGTATATGGAACAAATGAAGCTCTACTTACATGGAACATATGAAGCCCTACTTACATGGAACAAATGAAGCTCTGCTTGGAACATATGAAGCTCTACGTATATGGAACAAATGAAGCTCTACTTATATGGAACAAATGAAGCTCTACTTACATGGAACATATGAAGCTCTACGTATATGGAACAAATGAAGCTCTACTTACATGGAACATATGAAGCTCTACGTATATGGAACAAATGAAGCT
>NC_091380.1:4201306-4216306 GCF_038502225.1 Cherax quadricarinatus
TATACTCAATAACCCGCACCTTGGAGTTGAGGAATCCGCACTCTCAGTCGTCAAATATGAGAAAAACACCCGTAGACGTGTCAGCAGAAATTCGACTGTAAATAGAAGTGTTGTGGGCACCTGTACTGAGTACTGAACACAGACCTCAGTGTGTGTATTCATTTTTATACTACACCTAAAATCTCCGACAATATTAATGGTTGTGGACCATTATTGTGTTTTAATGACGTTTTGATCATGGCGTTCTCTCAGTTTTGACTTTATTGTCTTCTAGGTGGTAATGGTTCAACAAAGGTAATAAAGATGTGTGTAATTAAGGTAATTGCTCGTACAGGTGCAGTAATGACGACCTGGGCCTTGTATACCTTTCCTGTTAATGAGGTAATTGAGCAGCAATTGTAAGGAGACACACAACATACACTCTCTTCGCTCTTCGTAAAGATTCCCTTCAACATTCTCTGTTTTTTCATTCTTCGCTAAGATAAAAAGTTTTTTTTTTTCGTAAGGCTGACGAGCATCTTCCTCTCTGTTGCCTCTCCCCTCTGAGGGAAGGTGACATGAGTAGTGGCAACACCACCAGTGTGTTGCTACACTATTGCCTCTCCCCTCTGAGGGAAGGTGACATGAGTAGTGGCAACACCACCAGTGTGTTGCTACACTATTGCCTCTCCCCTCTGAGGGAAGGTGACATGAGTAGTGGCAACACCTCCATTGTGTTGCTACACTATTGCCTCTCCCCTCTGAGGGAAGGTGACACGAGTAGTGGCAACACCAGCAGTGTGTTGCTACACTATTCACTATGATAGTTACATTGTGGCAACACCAGTAGTGTGTTCCTACACTACTCTATATGTTAGTTACACAGTGAGAACACCAGCAGTGTGTTGCTACATTATTCTGTATGATAGTTACATAGTGGGAACACTAGCAGTGTGTTGCTACGTTATTCTGTATGATAGTTACATTGTGGGAACACCAGCAGTGTGTTGCTACACTATATGATAGTTACATTGTGAGGAATAAAGGCTAGGTGTTTCAATGTCATATTCCAACACACAGGATGTCATATATATAGTGTTGAAATACGTCAGTCAGAGCTGGCAGACTTCAGTAGTGTCAGTCAGAGCTGGCAGACTTCTGTAGTGTAAATATGAGCTGGCAGAGCTGCAGTTACTATCACCTGACACTGACCATCTTCCAGCAGAGCTGCAGTTACTATCACCTGACACTGACCATCTTCCAGCAGAGCTGCAGTTGCTATCACCTGACACTGACCATCTTCCAGCAGAGCTGCAGTTACTATCACCTGACACTGACCATCTTCCAGCAGAGCTGCAGTTACTATCACCTGACACTGACCATCTTCCAGCAGAGCTGCAGTTACTATCACCTGACACTGACCATCTTCCAGCAGAGCTGCAGTTACTATCACCTGACACTGACCATCTTCCAGCAGAGCTGCAGTTACTATCACCTGACACTGACCATCTTCCAGCAGAGCTGCAGTTACTATCACCTGACACTGACCATCTTCCAGCAGAGCTGCAGTTACTATCACCTGACACTGACCATCTTCCAGCAGAGCTGCAGTTGCTATCACCTGACACTGACCATCTTCCAGCAGAGCTGCAGTTACTATCACCTGACACTGACCATCTTCCAGCAGAGCTGCATTTACTATCACCTGACACTGACCATCTTCCAGCAGAGCTGCAGTTGCTATCACCTGACACTGACCATCTTCCAGCAGAGCTGCAGTTACTATCACCTGACACTGACCATCTTCCAGCAGAGCTGCAGTTACTATCACCTGACACTGACCATCTTCCAGCAGAGCTGCAGTTACTATCACCTGACACTAACCATCTTCCAGCAGAGCTGCAGTTGCTATCACCTGACAATTACCATCTCTCATCATGGACCATCTCATTCACATTAGAAATGGAATTCTTAAGAAGATAACGTCTCTATCACCATAGAGCGAGACGCAAGATGAATTATAAGAGATAGTGTAAGAAAGATGGGGAAAAGGAAATTGTCATCTCATATATAACTGTAGATAAAGAGGAGAGCGAGAGAGACGGGGGGGGGGATGGAAGAATTTGTTGCAGTGATTATGCAGTGGGGACAATATTTCAAAAGTTTTTGAGTGGTGGAGTTTTACCACTCTGAAATTCTCTGTACGAGTTACTTGAGGTAAAAAGTTAAAACACGTGCACCAGTTTGGTATCTTTTATTGATGAAACGTTTCGCCTACACAGTAGACTTCTTCAGTCAGATACAGAGACAGCAGTAGTAATGAAAAAAAGATGTAATCAGTCCATCAACCTTGGAGACAAAGTATACGAGGTGGTCAGTCCCTCTGCCTGGAGAAGAGTTAAGTTCCATGGTCTAGAACAAGGTGGTCAGTCCCTCAGCCTGGAGAAGTTCAGTTCCATGGTCTGGAACAAGGTGGTCAGTCCCTCAGCCTGGAGAAGAGTTCAGTTCCATGGTCTGGAACAAGGTGGTCAGTCCCTCAGCCTGGAGAAAAGTTCAGCTCCATGGTCTGGAACAAGGTGGTCAGTCCCTCAGCCTGGAGAAGAGTTCAGCTCCATGGTCTGGAACAAGGTGGTCAGTCCCTCAGCCTGGAGAAGTTCAGTTCCATGGTCTGGAACAAGGTGGTCAGTCCCTCAGCCTGGAGAAGTTCAGTTCCATGGTCTGGAACAAAGTGGTCAGTCCCTCAGCCTGGAGAAGAGTTCAGCTCCATGGTCTGGAACAAGGTGGTCAGTCCCTCAGCCTGGAGAAGAGTTCAGTTCCATGGTCTGGAACAAGGTGGTCAGTCCCTCAGCCTAGAGAAGAGTTCAGTTCCATGGTCTGGAACAATGTGGTCAGTCCCTCAGCCTGGACAAGAGTTCAGCTCCATGGTCTGGAACAAGGTAGTCAGTCCCTCAGCCTGGAGAAAAGTTCAGCACCATGGTCTGGAACAAGGTAGTCAGTCCCTCAGCCTGGAGAAAAGTTCAGCTCCATGGTCTGGAACAAGGTGGTCAGTCCCTCAGCCTGGAGAAGAGTTCAGCACCATGGTCTGAAGCAAGGTGGTCAGTCCCTCAGCCTGGAGAAGAGTTCAGCTCCATGGTCTGGAACGAGGTGGTCAGTCCCTCAGCCTGGAGAAGAGTTCAGCTCCATGGTCTGGAACAATGTGGTCAGTACCTCAGCCTGGAGAAGAGTTCAGCTCCATGGTCTGGAACAAGGTGGTAAGTCCCTCAGCCTGGAGAAGAGTTCAGTTCCATGGTCTGGAACAATGTGGTCAGTCCCTCAGCCTGGACAAGAGTTCAGCTCCATGGTCTGGAACAAGGTAGTCAGTCCCTCAGCCTGGAGAAAAGTTCAGCACCATGGTCTGGAACAAGGTAGTCAGTCCCTCAGCCTGGAGAAAAGTTCAGTTCCATGGTCTGGAACAAGGTGGTCAGTCCCTCAGCCTGGAGAAGAGTTCAGCTCCATGGTCTGGAACAAGGTGGTCAGTCCCTCAGCCTGGAGAAGAGTTCAGCACCATGGTCTGGAACAAGGTGGTCAGTCCCTCAGCCTGGAGAAAAGTTCAGCACCATGGTCTGGAACAAGGTGGTCAGTCCCTCAGCCTGGAGAAGAGTTCAGCTCCATGGTCTGGAACAAGGTGGTCAGTCCCTCAGCCTGGAGAAGAGTTCACCACCATGGTCTGGAACAAGGTGGTCAGTACCTAATCCTGGAGAAGAGTTCAGCACCATGGTCTGGAACAAGGTGGTCAGTCCCTCAGCCTGGAGAATTGTTCAGCACCATGGTCTGGAACAAGGTGGTCAATCCCTGAGCCTGGAGAAGAGTTCAGCTCCATGGTCTGGAACAATACGAAGCTGAACTCTTCTCCAGGCTGAGGGACTGACCACCTTGTTCCAGACCATGGTTGTGAACTCTTCTCCAGGCTGAGGGACTGACCACCTTGTTCCAGACCATGGTGCTGAACTCTTCTCCAGGCTGAGGGACTGACCACCTTGTTCCAGACCATGGTGCTGAACTCTTCTCCAGGCTGAGGGACTGACCACCTTGTTCCAGACCATGGTGCTGAACTCTTCTTCAGGCTGAGGGACTGACCACCTTGTTCCAGACCATGGTGCTGAACTCTTCTCCAGGGTGAGGGACTGACCACCTTGTTCCAGACCATGGAGCTGAAGTCTTCTCCAGGCTGAGGGACTGACCACCTTGTTCCAGACCATGGTGCTGAACTCTTCTCCAGGCTGAGGGACTGACCACCTTGTTCCAGACCATGGTGCTGAACTCTTCTCCAGGCTGAGGGACTGACCACCTTGTTCCAGACCATGGTGCTGAACTCTTCTCCAGGCTGAGGGACTGACCACCTCTTTATTTCATTATCACTGCTTCCTTTATATTTGACTGAAGAAGCCTACTGTGTAGGTGTAACGTTTCATCGATAAAGTTACCCTGTGTTGCACATGTGTCTAAATCTTCAACTTGTTGGTATTTTATACCATTTTCAACCTTGAGGTTTACAGCAGTAGTTAGCAAGTGAACGCGTCTTCTAGGTTAAGTGAAACTGTTCTCCATATCCCTTGGTAAGATTGGAGGGGTTAAGCCTAGCTCCTGTTTCTCTCTCTTAACCGGTTGTTACAGGCTACACCATGCCCGGTGAGGCTTATCATACCTCCTCTTCAAGCTGTGTATAGTATGAGGGCGGGCGTGCGTACCGCCTTCACCCTTCTCCAGAACGACAAGTCACAAATAGCGTAATTCATTGTTAACCTCTCCAGCGTCTTGAGTGCTGCACCTCCACTCAGCACTCCTTAATGCACTCGTTATTCACTTTCTCCAACTTATTTTTCGTTCAACTTGCGCCGTTTTTAAAGGGGTGTTCAACACTGTTTATTAAAGTTTTAAATTTTTCTTTTAAAGGCTGTTTACTTCAAATTAGGTTAGGTTAGGCTGGGTTGGGTTAGATGTTGTTATACATTGAATATTTGGAAATCCATCTGTTCTTCTGTTATCCACTCCTGGGTCACCAGTCACTGTAATGTTGACCACAAACTCAACTCCTAGATGAGTCAGTATCCCTACACTTCAAAACTATGTCATCCCAGGGACTGATTGTCTAATCTTCCACTGTTCTCTACACATTTCTGGTCTTCAGATTATGTCCATGTATTGATAAAGCCACTGGATGGTGAAGCAGTTATAAGATACCTAAATGTTCTACGTATGTCTAACTCATTACTCAGTCTAGGATACCAAGACTATACATGACAACATAGGCGTTCCCTCCCTATCTACAGCAGTGACTTCATTGAAGAGTAATGCTTAACCACGGAACAAGTGTTGTCTAAACTTTACTATCCTCGACAATACACGAGAGATTATACAACATTCCAACTCGCCCATTGAAACAACCACCACCACAACATGTGTAGTCTTCCCTCAAGAATTCTTTCGTCAAATACGTCTCCAACAACATTCTCTCCACTCTGGCTCCACTCTGACCTGGAGTTTTACGATTCACTCGCCATGGGTTGAAACCCCACCCGTTCCGTGGTTTGTTTTCTCTCAACACTGAATTAAGTTTCCACCACTATCTCCACCACAATCAAGAGACACCAGCAACAGGTTCAGATCACTTCAGGTATATACACCATCCTTTGCAATGTGATGAGATTTACGTTGGGCGACACGTGCAGAGGCTTCCACACACTCGTTTCTGAAGAGTTTAAAGAACTCTCGTGTTTTACATCGTGCTCCCCACAACCATTTAAAATTGCAATAATGCACGACTCATCCCCGGGGAGCTTGACACTCAAAGATGCAGCATCATGCAAGCGTCGCTCATCTGCACATCAGCAATTTCAACGAGACACGTCTGGCAACACGCAGCGGAGTCATGTTTGGATTATTTTATCGTACACAACTAGTTATAACGAATTGATTTGTGTCGCCACGTTAAGCGACATCTTTCTTGAACGTTGTAAATTATAATCCGGCTCTAGGCACCGTACACCAGCGTTAAAAGTTTGAAGCCGATAGGGTTTAGCGTTTTCGCGTTATGAGCAAGATAGCCATCAGGGATACTAAACAAGCCTGGGTAACCCAAGAAAGCCAAACAAGTGTGGCTTTATTTCCCACCGTGGTTACTAGCTCCTCCCCCTCCCCGGGATGCCACCCACCACAGCTATTTCGTCGCTAAATTAATTGCAGGAGAGGCAATTACCTCTTAATTGACGAATTTCCTAATTTGGGATAATGAATATACGTGACAACGATTTGACGAGTAACTGTAAGCAATATAAATTGATATTACTAATATATATCGTGCCGAATAGGTAAAACTTGCGATATTGGCTTAAATAGCAACGCTTTTCTTGCCGAATAAGGCAAGCTAAAATTTGTGTATGCCATAATTTCGCAAAAATCATTCTGAACCTAACGAAAAAAATGTATTTCATTGTGTTTGTTTATTATTAAATTATTGTAAACATATCTTAATATATTTAGTTATATACTATTTAATTTATATATTTAATATATTTAATTTTTACGTTAACATAAATGAAGGAAAAAATATATCTTTAAACTTATAAGAGAAAATTTTAGAAAGGATTTACTTGTAAATGAGTTCTTGTTAATTGACCAGTTTTACCTATTCCTTAATGATTATCACTTGACCTGACTACCTTAAGGCATTGGCTTAAGCCGGTGGGTGAATTGGACCTGTGTCACATGGGCCAGTAGGCCTGCTGCATATATATATATATATATATATATATATATATATATATATATATAATATATATATATATATATATATATATATATATATATATATATATATATATATATATATATATATATATAATGTCATGTGGGTTTCGATAACGTGGATGGGGTAAAAATGCTCACGTAGGCTGGTAGTACGTATAATATATAACTGGAAGTATGGGAAGCGCCAACAGCCGACCTGCCTCTCTCTGCTCCCTATCTTCGACTGACCCACAAGTGCCTACAGGGTGAGGGGTGTTTGAAATCCTGCTATGGTCAGCAGCAATATGAACAGTCAATGATTCATGCAGATGGTTGGTAGTGAGTCATCTACTGGTACACTGGTTACTGGTAACTGGTTACTAGGAACTGGTACTACTGCTGAGAGCTCGGCGACGCTAATGTATGTCGTCCCGACATACAGCTACTACAAACTAGAGATGGCAGTTGTACGGCTTGGGCTGATTCTATACAATGTCAAAGTACACAACAATTGAACATTATAACATACATAAGTAGAATATTGGAATGGAAGCTTACGTAATTGAAACTATAATAAAACTGTAATGCATTACAAGGTATAATATAGCACAACTCATCGAATGAAACTCAACATTGGGATTACACAATAGAAGTGATAAAAAAAAAATTTGATCGATCGATCTGTATTCATGTGATCTACAGATTCTGAGGAAGGAATATATACAAAGAAAGAAGTGTTTAACAGAAAGGCAGATTCGGTGCACTCAAATCTAGACTGTTAACTCTCAGAATTCGGAGAGAACGTGAACACAAAAAAATTCTTGAATACTGATAAGTTGATACTGTAATTATTCATCTATACAGGTTATTTACATTTAACCCCAACTCTGCTAGGGTGAGATTGATATATGCAGAATGGGTGTCATCTCTGGGAGGATCAAACTCTGTTGCACTGGCTAACTCATGCTGTATTTGAGGCAAATCTGAATTGGTAGTTACAAATGATACTTGAGGATTTCTCAATACCTGTCGTGTACATAGGGAATAATGACATTCAGGTTGATCATCTGACTGAGTATCAGAGGTAGAGAATACAGGATCAGGAGGATTGTCAGAGTCTGTCACATTAGTTCGGGATGGAACATCATTATCATCACATACTAACTTCATATGATCTAAATGCGATTCTTTATACTGACCAGTACTAATTTCTCTAACCTTATACTTATTACCAGTGATATGTTCAACTACTCGATAAGGACCAACAAACTTTTGATCAAGCTTAGGCATTGCAGACGTTTTGTTAAAGTTAGTCAGCATAACTCTCTAACCTACTTTGATTTTGGATGGCTTTGCTCGAGGGTTTGCGACTCTTGTAAATTCTGCTGTTGATTTATGAAGTGTTTCATGGATTCTTCTAAAAACACTTTGAGGTAAGCTGGTACGAGTTGCTATGAAATCATCAGGGTTGTAATTTGGTTTCGGATTAGAATATAACAACTCATAAGGCAAACGTTTATCTACACCGTACAATGCATAATGTGGAGTGTCACCTATGGAAACATTGTAAGCAGAATTTACAGCACACTGCACATCAGGTATAACTTCATCCCAAGTTTCACTGTTGGGATTGATAGTGGCTCTCAAGACATCAAGTACTTTCTTATTGGTTCGTTCCGCTAACCCATTGCTGGCAGGATGATGAGGAACAATGGTGGATTTAGAGATCTTGTACAAGGTACACAAATTTTCAAGAATCTCATTACAGGATTCACCTCCATTATCTGTTACTAAGGACTTTGGGGTGGTATGCCTGCAGATAATGCGTTCTTTAAACGCTTTAGCTACTGTC
The DNA here is from genome assembly GCF_038502225.1 of Cherax quadricarinatus. NCBI lineage: Eukaryota > Metazoa > Arthropoda > Malacostraca > Decapoda > Parastacidae > Cherax > Cherax quadricarinatus. Next base: position 4,209,903 of record NC_091380.1, read on the forward strand.
TCTGCAGTCTTATCTGCAATAGGAACTAACTCACAATATCTGGTGAAATGGTCTACTATAACACACAGATGTTTGTTGCCTTGGAGGGAACATTGGAAATTAGTTAACAAATCTAGCGCAACTCTTTCCCATGGTTCGCTAGTAGTTGGATACACTTGGAATGGATTAGGGCCATTAGCATTACCTTTATGTTGCATGCAGACACTACATTTCTTAACATACTCAGAAATATCAGTTGCCATGCAAGGCCAAAAGTATTTCAATCTGGCTTGTTTTACTGAATGATCCATACCAGGGTGCGCAACACCTGGTACATCGTGAACTAGCTGTAAGGCTACATTCACTAGTGACTGTGGAATTACTAACTGGTAAACTCTTCTGCTAGGAGTATCCAACTCGGTTCGATACAGTAATTCTTGGTTCATGACAAAGTCACTGATGGGTGCTGGTGGCTTCACAGTCAGAATAAGATCTTCCTGGAGCAGGAATCGAATCACACCAGACCACATGGGATCTGTTTGTTGAGCATTCTTTACATCCTCAGCACTAAATGGAGGGTCTGCAGTTACTATACTAACATGTCGCGATAAGGCATCTGCGACTACATTTGACTTGCCAGGTAAGTGTTCAAAGGTGGGATTGAACTCTTGGATAGTCAAGATCCATCTGGCTAACCTTCCAGTAGGTTGTTTGTTCTGGAATAAAAGTATCAGTGGAGCATGGTCTGTCAAGACATGAACAGAGTACTGATAAATTATGTCTCGGAAGTGCTTTAAAGACCATACTATTGCTAAAGCTTCTTGCTCAGTTACTGTATAATTACGTTCAGCCTTCGTAAGGACTCGGCTAGCAAATGCAACTGCGTTGTACTTGCCATCAGTCTTCTGAGCTACTACGGCACCTATGCCAATAGAACTAGCATCAGTTGTCAGAAGGGCTTAGAAAAATCTGGAAATTTCAAAATTGGAGCAGATGTTAGCTTTTCTTTTAGAGTTTGGAATGCTCTTTCTTGACGAAAGGTCCAAACAAAAGGAGCATCTTTCTTAAGCAACTCGGTTAGAGGAGCAGCTATGGAAGAAAAATTGGCAATGAAAGATCTTTAAAAACCTGCTAAGCCCACAAAGGATCTTACGGCATCAGCAGTTTTGGGAGTTGGAAAATTTAGTACTGCAGTTACTTTACTTTGGTCAGTCGTAACCCCTCTAGGAGTGACTACGTGACCAAGAAACTTAATTTCTGATCTGAAAAATTGACATTTAGACAGTTTGATCTTTAAATTGGCTTCTTCAAGCTTACCAAGTACTACTTCAAGTCTTTTCAAGTGTGTATCCACGTCTTTAGACATGACGATTACGTCATCTAAGTACACCATAAGTGCATTACCTGTGAGACCTCTGAAGATATTAGTCATGAGCCTCGAGAATGTGATAGGGGAGGATCGTAATCCAAACGCCATATGGAGGAGGTGATAATGACCTGTAGGAGTGGAGAATGCAGTTAGCTCTTGGCTGTCCTCATGAAGAGGGACTTGCCAAAACCCTTGTAACAAGTCCAGGGTTGAAAAGATTTTATCTCCGATGTTACATAAAAGATCACCCAGTACAGGGAGTTTACCTGGAGATTACCTGGAGAGAGTTCCGGGGGTCAACGCCCCCGCGGCCCGGTCTGAGACCAGGCCTCCTGGTGGATCAGAGCCTGATCAGCCAGGCTGTTGCTGCTGGCTGCACGCAAACCAACATACGAGCCACAGCCCGGCTGATCCGGAACTGACTTTAGGTGCTTGTCCAGTGCCAGCTTGAAGACTGCCAGGGGTCTGTTGGTAATCCCCCTTATGTGTGCTGGGAGGCAGTTGAACAGTCTCGGGCCCCTGACACTTATTGTATGGTCTCTTAACGTGCTAGTGACACCCCTGCTTTTCATTGGGGGGATGGTGCATCGTCTGCCAAGTCTTTTGCTTTCGTAGTGGGTGATTTTCGTGTGCAAGTTCGGTACTAGTCCCTCTAGGATTTTCCAGGTGTATATAATCATGTATCTCTCCCTCCTGCGTTCCAGGGAATACAGGTTTAGGAACCTCAAGCGCTCCCAATAATTGAGGTGTTTTATCTCCGTTATGCGCGCCGTGAAAGTTCTCTGTACATTTTCTAGGTCGGCAATTTCACCTGCCTTGAAAGGTGCTGTTTTCGCATTTAACTTCCTAAAGTCAAACAGTCTTCTAACGTCTGAATTACCCTTAAATCCACGCCCACACCGCTGCCACCAATTTGTCATGTGGGTTTCGATAACGTGGATGGGGTAAAAATACTCATGTAGGCTGGTAGTACGTATAATATATAACGGGAAGTATGGAAAGCGCCAACAGCCGACCTGCCTCTCTCTGCTCCCTATCTTCGACTGACCCACAAGTGCCTACAGGGTGAGGGGTGTTTGAAATCCTGCTATGGTGAGCAGCAATATGAGCAGTCAATGATTCACGCAGACGGTTGGTAGTGAGTCATCTACTGGTACACTGGTTACTGGTAACTGGTACTACTGCTGATATATATATATATATATATATATATATATATATATATATATATATATATATATATATATATATATATATATATATATATATATATATAATGTGTGTGTGTGTAAGAGAGAGTTTCATACAAAGAACAGTTATATACAACAGGTTTATACTTACCAGGTTGCAATATCCCTCAATACAAGTCTGCCATAACTTGCAATATCAACAATATTAAAAAATGTTGCAACATCAACAATATTAATAAAAAATGTCGCTCCTTACAAGTGACACATCGAGAAGTTGAAATTGATTGATTTTTATTGGTAACTTGAAGGATTGATAGTCACTGTTCCTTGATGCTGGTGAAGGCTCTTGATCACAGGGAGTGGAGGTAGTATTCTTCCCTGGCATCATACGTAAGTATGATTTCTGTATGCTAACATTAACCAGCTTCTATACCACAGTAGTTGTATGTTGCCGAGATATACTGGTGTATATTGATGTGATATACTGGTGTATATTGCCGAAATATACTTATGTATGTTGCTGAAGTATGCTAGTGTATATTTCTGGAGTATACTGATGTATATTGCTGGAGTATACTGATGTATATTGCTGAGGTACACTGGTGTCAATGAAGTATACTGGTGTATATTACTACCTGGACCTGGAGGGTATTCCGGGGTCAAACTCCCCGCGGCCCGGTCCACGACCAGGCCTCCCGGTGGATCAGGGCCTGATCAACCAGGCTGTTACAGCTGGCTGCACGCAGTCCAACGTACGAATCACAGCCCGGTTGATCCGGCACTGACTTTAGGTATCTGTCAAGCTCCCTATTGAAGACAACCAGGGGTCTATTGGTAATTCCCCTTACGCTGTTGAACAGTCTTGGGCCCCGAACACTTAGTGTGTTTTCTCTTAGTGTACTAATGGCGACCCTACTTTACATTGGAGGTATTTTGTACCGCCTGTCCAGTCTTTTGCTTTCGTAGGGAGTGATTTCTGTGTAGAGATTAGGGACCATTCCTTCTAGGATTTTCCAAGTGTAGATTATGATTTATTTCTCTCGCCTGCATTCCAGTGAGTACAAGTCAAGTGCTTCCAGCGTTCCCAGTACTTAAGGTGTTGACAGAATTTATAGGTGCAGTAAAGGTTCTCTGTACATTCTCTAGAGCTGCAATTTCACCTGCCTTGAATGGAGATGTTAATGTACAGCAGTATTCCAGCCAATAGAGAACAAGTGATTTAAAAATGGTCATCATTGGCTTAGCATCTCTTGTCTTAATTGTTCTCATTATCCATCCTATCATTTTCCTCGCAGATGTGATAGTGGCATTGTTGTGATCCTTGAAGGTGAGATCCTCAGACATTACAACTCCCAGGTTCTTCACATTACTTTTCCGCTCTATTGTATGATGTGGGACGTTAAAGCGCTCTATTGTATGATGTGGGACGTTAAAGCTATTGGCCTATAGTTCTTGGCTGCTGCTTTGCTGCCACATTTATGCAGTGGGGCTATATCCGTTGTTTTTAGTGACTGTGGAATCTCAACTGTGTTTGTGATCCTTCTCCATAACATACTTAGGGCCCGTGAGAGGGGTTTCTTGCAGTTCTTAATGAACACAAAGTTCCACGAGTCTGGGCCTGGGGCTGAGTACATGGGCATGTTGTCGATGGCTTTCTCAAAGTCTAGTGGAGTTAGGGTTATGTCAGAAATTTGGCCTACATTGACAGGGTTTTGAGGCTCATTCGTGAAAAAAATATTTGGATTGTTTATCTTTGGACCGATTAGTGGCTCGGTAAACACAGTCGTATTGAAATCTCGGTATCTTACTCATTTCTTTATTGTCAACTGTGTAAGTTCCATCTTGTCTGAGCAGCGGCCCTATACTAGATGTGGGGTTTGCCTTGTTTTTGGCATATGAAAAGAAATATTACTGAGGTATACTGGTGTATATCATTGAGGTATACTGGTGTATATCACTGAGGTATACTGGTGTATATCACTGAGGTATACTGGTGTATATCATTGAGGTATACTGGTGTATATCACTGAGGTATACTGGTGTGTATCACTGAGGTATACTGGTGTATATCACTGAGGTATACTGGTGTATATCATTGAGGTATACTGGTGTATATCACTGAGGTATACTGGTGTGTATCACTGAGGTATACTGGTGTGTATCACTGAGGTATACTGGTGTGTATCACTGAGGTATACTGGTGTATATCACTGAGGTATACTGGTGTGTATCACTGAGGTATACTGGTGTATATCATTGAGGTATACTGGTGTATATCACTGAGGTATACTGGTGTATATCATTGAGGTATACTGGTGTATATCACTGAGGTATACTGGTGTATATCACTGAGGTATACTGGTGTATATCACTGAGGTATACTGGTGTATATCATTGAGGTATACTGGTGTATATCACTGAGGTATACTGGTGTATATCACTGAGGTATACTGGTGTGTATCACTGAGGTATACTGGTGTATATCACTGAGGTATACTGGTGTATATCATTGAGGTATACTGGTGTATATCACTGAGGTATACTGGTGTGTATCACTGAGGTATACTGGTGTATATCACTGAGGTATACTGGTGTATATCACTGAGGTATACTGGTGTATATCACTGAGATATACTGGTGTATATCATTGAGGTATACTGGTGTATATCATTGAGGTATACTGGTGTATATCATTGAGGTATACTGGTGTATATCACTGAGGTATACTGGTGTATATCACTGAGGTATACTGGTGTATATCACTGAGGTATACTGGTGTATATCACTGAGGTATACTGGTGTATATCATTGAGGTATACTGGTGTATATCACTGAGGTATACTGGTGTGTATCACTGAGGTATACTGGTGTATATCACTGAGGTATACTGGTGTATATCATTGAGGTATACTTGTGTATATCACTGAGGTATACTGGTGTATATCACTGAGGTATACTGGTGTATATCACTGAGGTATACTGGTGTATATCACTGAGGTATACTGGTGTATATCACTGAGGTATACTGGTGTATATCACTGAGGTATACTGGTGTATATCACTGAGGTATACTGGTGTATATCACTAGTATACTGGTATATATCACTGAGGTATACTGGTGTATATCACTGAGGTATACTGGTGTATATCACTGAGGTATACTGGTGTATATCACTGAGGTATACTGGTGCATATCACTGAGGTATACTGGTGTATATCACTGAGGTATACTGGTGTATATCACTGAGGTATACTGGTGTATGGTGCATATCACTGGTATACTGGTATATATCACTGTGGTATACTGGTATATATCACTGAGGTATACTGGTGTATGGTGCATATCACTGGTATACTGGTATATATCACTGGTATACTGGTATATATCACTGTGGTATACTGGTGTATGGTGTATATCACTGTGGTATACTGGTGTATATCACTGAGGTATACTGGTGTATATCACTGAGGTATACTGGTGTATATCACTGAGGTATACTGGTGTATGGTGCATATCACTGGTATACTGGTATATATCACTGTGGTATACTGGTATATATCACTGAGGTATACTGGTGTATGGTGCATATCACTGGTATACTGGTATATATCACTGGTATACTGGTATATATCACTGGTATACTGGTATATATCACTGGTATACTGGTATATATCACTGGTATATATCACTGGTATACTGGTATATATCACTGTGGTATACTGGTATATATCACTGGTATACTGGTATATATCACTGGTATACTGGTAAATATCACTGGTATACTGGTATATATCACTGTGGTATACTGGTATATATCACTGTGGTATACTGGTATATATCACTGTGGTATACTGGTATATATCAC
>NC_091380.1:4218806-4223806 GCF_038502225.1 Cherax quadricarinatus
GCTTCTAAGTGACCTTGATACCTCAAAGGCGGTGGGACCGGACATCTCTCCGTGGGTCCTTAGAGAGGGAGCAGGGACACTACATGTGCCACTAACCAAAATCTTCAACACTTCCCTTGAAACTGGGCAACTTCCTGAAGTATGGAAGAAGGCAAATGTAGTCCCCATCTTTAAGAAGGGAGACAGAAATGAAGCACTAAATTATAGACCAGTGTCACTGACATGTATAGTATGCAAAGTCTTGGAAAAGATTATCAGGAGGAGAGTGGTGGAGCACCTGGAGCAGAACAAGATTATAAACGACAGCCAGCACGGATTCATGGAAGGCAAATCCTGTGTCACAAACCTACAAGAGTTTTGTGACAAGGTAACTGAAGTAAGAAATGAGAGGGAGGGGTGGGTTGATTGCATTTTCTTGGACTGCAAGAAGGCCTTCGACACAGTTCCTCACAAGAGACTAGTACAGAAGTTAGAGGAACAGGCACGTATAACAGGAAGGGCACTGCAATGGATCAGAGAATACCTAACAGGGAGGCAACAGCGAGTCATGGTCCGTGATGAGGTATCACAGTGGGCGCCAGTGACGAGCGGGGTCCCACAGGGGTCAGTCTTGGGACCAGTGCTATTCTTGGTATATGTGAACGATATGACGGAAGGGATAGACTCAGAAGTGTCCCTGTTTACAGATGACGTGAAGTTAATGAGGAGAATTAAATCAGATGCGGGCCAGACAGGTCTACAAAGAGACCTGGACAAGCAGGATGTGTGGTCCCGAAACTGGCTCCTAGAATTTAACCCCGCCAAATGCAAAGTCATGAAGATCGGAGGAGGGCAAAGAAGACCGCAGACAGAATATAGACTAGGAGGCCAAAGGCTGCAAACCTCACTCAAGGAGAAAGACCTAGGAGTGAGAATAATACCGAGTACATCGCCAGAAGCACACATTAGGCGACTTGCAAACCTGAGAATAGCGTTCCTGTACCTCAGTAAGGAATCGTTCAAGACTTTATACACTGTGTACGCCAGGCCCATACTGGAGTACGCAGCACCAGTTTGGAACCCACACCTGGTCAAACATGTCAATAAATTAGAGAAAGTGCAAAGGTTTGCAACAAGGCTAGTTCCAGAACTAAGGGAAATGTCCTATGAAGAAAGGTTAAGGGAAATCGGTCTGACAACACTGGGGGACAGGAGGGTCAAGGGAGACATGATAACGACATACAAAATACTGCGTGGAATAGACAAAGTAGACAGAGGATGTTCCAGAGATGGGACACAGCAACAAGGGGTCACAATTGGAAGCTGAAGACTCAGGTGAGTCAAAGGGATGTTAGGAAGTATTTCTTCAGTCATAGAGTAGTTAGGAAGTGGAATAGTCTGGCAAGCGATGTAGTGGAGGCAGGAACTATACATAGTTTTAAGACGAGGCATGATAAAACTCATGGAGCAGGGGGAGAGAGGACCCAGTAGCGGTCGGTGAAGAGGCGGGGCCAGGAGCTGAGTCTCGACCCCTGCAACCACAATTAGGTGAGTACACACCAGTGTGGAACCCATACCTTATATATGTCAGCACCATCGGTTAGGTTAGGTTAAGGTTCGTCAGGAAACAGGACAAATGTTTCCTGACGCGGGTCTTAGTCAGATGATGACCCGCCTTTGGAGCTTTTGGTCATCTGACCGAGGCCTTCCGCTGGCTTACCGGTCCACCCCTTTAAAAATTATGGTCATTTATAACCAGTCTGTCTATATCAGCACCATCCTGGAGTACACAGCACCTGTGTGGAACCCATACCTTATATATGTCAGCACCATCCTGGAGTACACAGCACCTGTGTGGAACCCACACCCGAGGAAACAATAAAGTGTAGAGGTATACCACAAGACCAATTACTTAGTTAAGAAACATTAACTATGAGATGATAATGGAACTTAACCTAACAACCCTGGAGGAGAGAAGAACCAGGGTAGACACGACAGCAACGTACAAAATACTTACGGATATTGATATTGCAGCCATGGAGAGACTGAGAGGCGGGGAAACAGGTACACAGGGTTACAGCTAGAAGCTACAAACGCACAGATGAGCCACAGGGATGTCAGGAAGTATTTCTTCAGCCACACATTCTCATTCTCTCTCTCTCTCTCTCTCTCTCTCTCTCTCTCTCTCTCTCTCTCTCTCTCTCTCTCTCTCTCTCTCTCTCTCCCTCCTTCCTTCCTCCCTCCCTCCCTCCCTCCCTCCCTCCTTCCTCCCTCCCTCCCTCCCTCCCTCCCTCCTTCCTCCCTCCCTCTCTCCCTCCTTCCTCCCTCCCTCCTCTCCTCCCTCCTCCTCCCCTCCCTCCTCCCTCCCCTCCTCCTCCCCTCCCTCCCTCCCTCCCTCCTCCCTCCCTCCTCCTCCCTCCCTCCCTCCTCTCCCTCCCTCCTCCCTCCTCCTCCCTCCCTCCTTCCATCCCTCCTTCCTCCTCCCTCCCTCCTCCTCCTCCTCCCTCCCTCCCTCCCTCCCTCCCTCCCTCCTCCCCTCCCCTCCTCTCCTTCCTCCTCCCTCCTCCCTCCCTCCTCCTCCTCCTCCCTCCTCCATCCCTCCCTTCCTCCTCCCTCCCTCCTTCCCTCCCTCCCTCCATCCTCCCTCCATCCTCCCTCCCTCCCTCCTTCCTCCTTCGTCCCTCCCTCCTCCCTCCTCCCTCCTTCCCTCCCTCCTCCTCCCTCCCTTCCTCCCTCCCTCCTTCCCTCCTTCCACCCTCCCTCCTTCCTCCTCCCTCCATCCCTCCCTCCTCCATCCCTCCTCCCCTCCCTCCCTCCCCTCCTCCCTCCCACCCCTCCCTCCCTCCTTCCCTCCCTCCATCCCTCCCTCCCTCCCTCCCTCCATCCCTCTCCCTCCCTCCCTCCTTCCTCCTTCCCTCCCTCCCTCCTTCCCTCCCTCCTTCCTCCCTCCTTCCTCCCTCCTTCCTCCTCCCCTCCCTCCCTCCTTCCTCCCTCCCTCCTTCCCTCCCTCTCTCCTTCCCTCCCTCCCTCCTTCCCTCCTCCCTCCTCCTTCCTCCTCCTCCTTCCCTTCCTCCCTCCTTCCCTCCCTCCTCCTCCATCCCTCCCTCCCTCCCTTCCTTCCCTCCTCCCTCCCTCCCTCCCTCCCCTCCCCTCCCTCCCTCCCTCCATCCCTCCTTCCTCCCTCCCTCCCTCCTTCCCCTCCTCCTTCCCTCCCTCTCTCCCTCCTCCCTCCCCTCCTCCGTCCCTCCATCCCTCCTTCCTCCCTCCCTCCCTCCCTCCCTCCTTCCTCCCTCCCTCCTCCTCCTCCCCTCCCTCCATCCCTCCTTCCCTCCTCCCTCCCTCCATCCCTCCATCCCTCCCTCCTTCCATCCCTCCCTCCTCCCTCCATCCCTCCCTCCTTCCTTCCTCCTCCCTCCTTCCTCCCCTCCCTCTCTCCCTCCCTCCCATCCCTCCATCCCTCCTCCTCCCTTCCCCTCCCTCCTTCCCTCCCTCCCTCCTTCCTCCCCTCCCTCCCTCCCATCCATCCTTCCCTCCCTCCCTCCATCCCTCCCTCCCTCCTTCCCTCCCTCCATCCCTCCCTCCCTCCTTCCTCCATCCCTCCTTCCCTCCTCCCTCCCTCCCCTCCCTCCATCCCTCCATCCCTCCCTCCTTCCTCCCTCCCCTCCATCCTTCCCTCCCTCCCTCTCCCTCCCTCCATTCTTCCATCCCTCCCTCCTTATCCTCCCTCCATCCCTCCCTCCTTCCCTCCATCCCTCCTCCATCCCTCCCTCCATCCCTCCCTCTATTCATCCATCCCTCCTCCCTTCCTCCCTCCATCCCTCCCTCCCTCCCTCTTTCCCTCCCTCCCTCCCTCCATACCTCCCTCCATCCCTCCATACCTCCCTTCATCCCTCCCTCCCCTCCCTCCATCCCTCCCTTCCTCCCTTCATCCCTCCTCCTCCATCCCTCCCTCCTCCCTCCATCCCTCCTCCCTCCCCTCCCTCCATCCCTCCCTCCATCCCTCCATCCCTCCCTCCCTCCCTCCATCCCCTCCTCCCTCCATCCCTCCCTCCCTCCTCCTCCCTCCCTCCTTCCCTCCCTCCTCCCTCCCTCCTCCTTCCCTCCCTCCTCCTCCCTCCCTCCATCCCTCCCTCCATCCCTCCATCCCTCCTTCATCCCTCCCTTCATCCCTCCTCCATCCCTCCATCCCTCCCTCCCTCCCTTCATCCCTCCCTCCCTCCCTTCATCCCTCCTCCCTCCCTCCTCCCTCCATCCCTCCTCAATCCCTCCATCCCTCCCCTCCCTCCATCCCTCCCTCCTCCATCCCATCCCTCCCTCCCTCCCTCCATCCCTCCCTCCCTCCTCCCTCCATCCCCTCCCTCCCTCCTCCCATCCCTCCCTCCTTCCTCCCTCCCTCCTTCCTCCTACCTCTCTCCCCTCCCTCCCTCCCTCCTCCTCCTCCTCCATCCCTCCATCCCTCCTCCCTCCCTTCCCTCCCTCCTTCCCTCCTTCCCTCCCTCCCTCCTTCCTCCCTCCCATCCATCCTTCCTCCCTCCTCCCATCCTTCCCTCCATCCCTCCCCACCTCCTTCCTCCCTCCTCCTTCCTCCATCCTCCTCCCTCCCTCCCTCCAAACCTCCATCCCTCCATCCATCCCTCCCTCCCTTCCTCCTCCCTCCATCCCTCCCTCCCTCCCTCCATTCCTCCATCCCTCCCTCCTCCCTCCATCCCCTCCCTCCATCCCTCCCTCCTTCCTCCTCCATCCCTTCCTCCTTCCCCTCCATCCCTCCCTCCATCCCTCCCTCCATCCCTCCCCTCCTCCATCCCCTCTTTCCCTCCCTCCGCCCTCCATCCATCCTCCCTCCTCCCTCCTCCATCCCTCCTTCCTCCCTCCATCCCTCCCTTCCTCCCTCCATCCCTCCTCCCTCCCCTCCATCCCTCCCTCCCTCCCTCTTTCCTTCCCTCCTCCCTCCATCCTCCCTCCCTCCATCCCTCCTCCCCTCCATCCCTCCCTTCCTCCCTCCCTCCTTCCCTCCCTCCCTC
>NC_091380.1:4228806-4233263 GCF_038502225.1 Cherax quadricarinatus
GGTGCTACAACTTACAAACAGGTTGTGTTGCTGGTGCTACAACTTATAAACAAGTTGTGTTGCTGGTGCTACAACTTATAAACAGGTTGTGTTGCTGGTGCTACAACTTACAATGTGTTGCTGGTGCTACAACTTACAAACAGGTTGTGTTGCTGGTGCTACAACTTATAAACAGGTTGTGTTGCTGGTGCTACAACTTACAATGTGTTGCTGGTGCTACAACTTATAAACAGGGTGTGTTGCTGGTGCTACAACTTACAAACAGGTTGTGTTGCTGGTGCTACAACTTATAAACAGGTTGTGTTGCTGGTGCTACAACTTATGTGTTGCTGGTGCTACAACTTACAAACAGGTTGTGTTGCTGGTGCTACAACTTACAATGTGTTGCTGGTGCTACAACTTACAAACAGGTTGTGTTGCTGGTGCTATAACTTATAAACAGGTTGTGTTGCTGGTGCTATAACTTATAAACAGGTTGTGTTGCTGGTGCTACAACCTATAATGTGTTGTTGGTGCTACAACTTACAAACAGGTTGTGTTGCTGGTGCTACAACTTATAATGTGTTGCTGGTGCTACAACTTATGTGTTGCTGGTGCTACAACTTACAAACAGGTTGTGTTGCTGGTGCTACAACTTATAAACAGGCTGTGTTGCTGGTGCTACAACTTATGTGTTGCTGGTGCTACAACTTATAATGTGTTGCTGGTGCTACAACTTATAATGTGTTGCTGGTGCTACAACTTACAAACAGGTTGTGTTGCTGGTGCTACAACTTATAAACAGGTTGTGTTGCTGGTGCTACAACTTACAAACAGGTTGTGTTGCTGGTGCTACAACTTATAAACAGGTTGTGTTGCTGGTGCTACAACTTATAAACAGGTTGTGTTGCTGGTGCTACAACTTATAAACAGGTTGTGTTGCTGGTGCTACAACTTATAAACAGGTTGTGTTGCTGGTGCTACAACTTATAAACAGGTTGTGTTGCTGGTGCTACAACTTATAAACAGGTTGTGTTGCTGGTGCTACAACTTATAAACAGGCTGTGTTGCTGGTGCTACAACTTATAATGTGTTGCTGGTGCTACAACTTATAAACAGGTTGTGTTGCTGGTGCTACAACTTATAAACAGGTTGTGTTGCTGGTGCTACAACTTATAAACAGGTTGTGTTGCTGGTGCTACAACTTATAAACAGGCTGTGTTGCTGGTTCTACAACTTATAAACAGGTTGTGTTGCTGGTGCTACAACTTACAATGTGTTGCTGGTGCTACAACTTATAAACAGGTTGTGTTGCTGGTGCTACAACTTACAATGTGTTGCTGGTGCTACAACTTACAATGTGTTGCTGGTGCTACAACTTATAAACAGGTTGTGTTGCTGGTGCTACAACTTATAAACAGGTTGTGTTGCTGGTGCTACAACTTATAATGTGTTGCTGGTGCTACAACTTATAAACAGGTTGTGTTGCTGGTGCTACAACTTATAATGTGTTGCTGGTGCTACAACTTACAATGTATCTGGTGCTACAACTTATAAACAGGTTGTGTTGCTGGTGCTACAACTTACAATTTGTTGCTGGTGCTACAACTTAGAAACAGGCTGTGTTGCTGGTGCTACAACTTATAAACAGGTTGTGTTGCTGGTGCTACAACTTATAATGTGTTGCTGGTGCTACAACTTACAAACAGGTTGTGTTGCTGGTGCTACAACTTATAAACAGGTTGTGTTGCTGGTGCTACAACTTATAAACAGGTTGTGTTGCTGGTGCTACAACTTATAAACTGGTTGTGTTGCTGGTGCTAAAACTTATAATGTGTTGCTGGTGCTACAACTTACAAACAGGTTGTGTTGCTGGTGCTACAACTTACAAACAGGTTGTGTTGCTGGTGCTACAACTTATAAACAGGCTGTGTTGCTGGTGCTACAACTTATAAACTGGTTGTGTTGCTGGTGCTACAACTTATAATGTGTTGCTGGTGCTACAACTTACAAACAGGTTGTGTTGCTGGTGCTACAACTTATAAACAGGTTGTGTTGGTGGTGCTACAACTTATAAACAGGTTGTGTTGCTGGTGCTACAACTTATAAACAGGTTGTGTTGCTGGTGCTACAACTTATAATGTGTTGCTGGTGCTACAACTTACAAACAGGTTGTATTGCTGGTGCTACAACTTATAAACAGGTTGTGTTGCTGGTGCTACAACTTATAAACAGGCTGTGTTGCTGGTGCTACAACTTATAAACAGGTTGTGTTGCTGGTGCTACAACTTATAAACAGGTTGTGTTGCTGGTGCTACAACTTACAAACAGGTTGTGTTGCTGGTGCTACAACTTATAATGTGTTGCTGGTGCTACAACTTACAAACAGGTTGTGTTGCTGGTGCTACAACTTATAATGTGTTGCTGGTGCTACAACTTACAAACAGGTTGTGTTGCTGGTGCTACAACTTATAAACAGGTTGTGTTGCTGGTGCTACAACTTATAATGTGTTGCTGGTGCTACAACTTATAAACAGGTTGTGTTGCTGGTGCTACAACTTACAATGTGTTGCTGGTGCTACAACTTATAAACAGGTTGTGTTGCTGGTGCTACAACTTATAAACAGGTTGTGTTGCTGGTGCTACAACTTACAAACAGGTTGTGTTGCTGGTGCTACAACTTATAAACAGGCTGTGTTGCTGGTGCTACAACTTATAAACTGGTTGTGTTGCTGGTGCTACAACTTATAATGTGTTGCTGGTGCTACAACTTACAAACAGGTTGTGTTGCTGGTGCTACAACTTATAAACAGGTTGTGTTGGTGGTGCTACAACTTATAAACAGGTTGTGTTGCTGGTGCTACAACTTATAAACAGGTTGTGTTGCTGGTGCTACAACTTATAATGTGTTGCTGGTGCTACAACTTACAAACAGGTTGTATTGCTGGTGCTACAACTTATAAACAGGTTGTGTTGCTGGTGCTACAACTTATAAACAGGCTGTGTTGCTGGTGCTACAACTTATAAACAGGTTGTGTTGCTGGTGCTACAACTTATAAACAGGTTGTGTTGCTGGTGCTACAACTTACAAACAGGTTGTGTTGCTGGTGCTACAACTTATAAACAGGTTGTGTTGCTGGTGCTACAACTTATAATGTGTTGCTGGTGCTACAACTTACAAACAGGTTGTGTTGCTGGTGCTACAACTTATAATGTGTTGCTGGTGCTACAACTTACAAACAGGTTGTGTTGCTGGTGCTACAACTTATAATGTGTTGCTGGTGCTACAACTTACAAACAGGTTGTGTTGCTGGTGCTACAACTTATAATGTGTTGCTGGTGCTACAACTTATAAACAGGTTGTGTTGCTGGTGCTACAACTTACAATGTGTTGCTGGTGCTACAACTTATAAACAGGTTGTGTTGCTGGTGCTACAACTTATAAACAGGTTGTGTTGCTCCTGCTTCAACTTACAATGTGTTGCTGGTGCTACAACTTACGATCAGGTTGTGTTGCTGGTGCTACAACTTGCAATGTGTTGCTGGTGCTACAACTTACGAACAGGTTGTGTTGCTGGTGCTACAACTTGCAATGTGTTGCTGGTACTACAACTTATAAACAGGTTGTGTTGCTGGTACTACAACTTATAAACAAGTTGTGTTGCTGGTGCTACAACTTATAAACAGGTTGTGTTGCTGGTGCTACAACTTATAAACAAGTTGTGTTGCTGGTGTTACAACTTATAAACAGGTTGTGTTGCTGGTACTACAACTTATAAACAAGTTGTGTTACTGGTGTTACAACTTATAAACAAGTTGTGTTACTGGTGTTACAACTGTGTTGATGTAACACTGTTGTTCATGTCAACATGTACAGTGTTGTGTCACAGTAACGAGCCATTTCAACTTTTAATTGCTGACATCTAGCAATAATTAAATGCAAATCGTCGATCAGCCATTTATGCTGAGTTATTGGTTAGTGATAAATCTAGTTCACTCTCTCTCTCTATCACTTTTAAACAGGGTTTTACAAAGTTATTTTCAAGGGTTCTTAACTTTAATTACAAGCTAAGTCTCTCTCTCTCTCTCTCTCTCTCTCTCTCTCTCTCTCGCATTTCCTCACAAACTCCATATTTAAATGACTTAAGAAATCGTAATGACACGATTGCAAATAAACCATACCCCCGGCCGGGATTGAACCCGCGGTCATAGAGTCTCAAAACTTCAGCCCGTCGCGTTAGCCACTAGACCAGCTGGCTAGTTGGATGAATCTTATTGTGGCTAGCTGGTCTAGTGGCTAACGCGACGGGCTGGAGTTTTGAGACTCTATGACCGCGGGTTCAATCCCGGCCGGGGGTATGGTCCATATTTAAAGCTCGTCACTGTTGTGTATAAGACTTCCTGGTGATCCAAACCTATCATTATTATTATTAATTGATTATTGTGTAGCAGATACTATTATAGTTTCCCGCAAAAAT
>NC_091380.1:4233363-4338363 GCF_038502225.1 Cherax quadricarinatus
TACTTGAAAATTTAAACCCATGCGTGGTGGCCCAAGTGGAAATACGGTTGACCGCATGCTGGAGAGAAACTGCAATAAGATGACAGTCAGCGCCTGCACAAGCAATAGCGAAGTCATCAACATAGAGTGATGACCAAATATTGGGTGGAAGAACAGAGGCCAAATCATTTATAGCAAGGAGAAAAAGTGTTGTGCTTAGAACACATCCCTGAGGGACACCTTCAGCTTGGACGAAGTCCGGGGAAAGAACATTATTGACTCGAACATGGAAATGTCTGTTAGTTAAAAAGTTCTTAAGGAAGGATGGTAGATTGCCTCGGAGGCCTAAGGAATGGGCCTGGGCCAAAATATTATACCTCCAAGTTGAGTCATATGCCTTCTCAAGGTCAAAAAATATGGCAATAACCGAGTGATTATTCGCAAAGGCATTACGAACATACGTATCCAAGCGTAGTAAAGGGTCTATGGTAGAACAACCCTTACGAAAGCCATATTGACTAGCGGAGAGACTGTTGTGTGTCTCTAAATACCACATTAAACGTCGATTTACGAGACGTTCCATCACTTTGCAAACTGCACTAGTAAGAGCGATGGGACGGTAGTGGGAGGCATCATGTCCTGTAGTACCCGGTTTGCGGAAAGGGAGAACAATGGCAGATTTCCACAGCTGGGGAAGAACTCCTTGTGCCCAAATAAGATTGAAGAGGTGTAAGAGGACTACAAGGGCTGACCGATGTAAATGTTGTAACATACGAATATGAATGTCGTCAGGCCCAGCTGCCGATGATCAGCAAGCTGAGAGCGTTGCCTCTAGTTCTTGAAGTGTAAAAGGCACATTATACTGTTCTTCTCTGAGAGAAGAAAAGTCCAAGGGTACTAACTCTCTGGCAGACTTTGAGGAAAGAAACGAGGGGCATAGATGGAGCCCTCGGGAAATACGGACCAGATGTGTGCCAAGTTCAATGGCAACGTCGAGAGGGTTTGCTACATCAACACCAGCGACCCGTAGAACAGGAGCCGGGTCAGGAGAGTATTTACCACTCAATTTCCTCACTTTTTTCCAGACTGCACTCATAGAAGAAGCAGAGGTGATGGTGGAAACATAGTCTCGCCAACAAGTGCTTTTAGCTTCACGGATGACACGGCGAGCAATCGCACGCTTCTGCTTAAAATCAAGAAGTCTCTCAGCAGTTCTATTGTACCGGTACCTGCCCCATGCAGCGCGTTTCAAACGTACTGCACGAGCACAAGCAGGAGACCACCAAGGCACGCACTTCTGAGAATGCCTGCCTGAGGTTTGGGGTATAGCCTGCCTGAGGTTTGGGGTATAGAATGAGAAGCTGCGGTATAAACTGACGTCGAGAAGAGGTGTAGGAGCTCATCAATGGAGGATGAAGAAGGAACCTCACTAAAAGCAGTGAGCTGCGAGTAAAGGTCCCAATTTGCCCGATCAAATTGCCAGCGAGGGCTACGGAAAGGTGGAAACAAAGAACTTTGTCCTTGGAGGCAAAGAGGGGAATGTATGAGAGTATAGTTTTACCAACGCTCTTATATGGGTGTGAAGCGTGGGTGATGAATGTTGCAGCGAGGAGAAGGCTGGAGGCAGTGGAGATGTCATAAGAACATAAGAACATAAGAAAAGGAGGAACACTGCAGGAGGCCTGCTGGCCCATACTAGGCAGGTCCTTTACAATTCATCCCACTAACAAAACATTTGCCCAACCCAATTTTCAATGCCACCCAAGAAATAAGCTCTGATGTGAAAGTCCCACTCAAATCCAACCCCTCCCACTCATGTACTTATCCAACCTAGATTTGAAACTACCCAAAGTCCCAGCCTCAATAACCCAACTAGGTAGACTGTTCCACTCATCAACTACCCTATTTCCAAACCAATACTTTCCTATGTCCTTTCTAAATCTAAACTTACCTAATTTAAATCCATTACTGCGCGTTCTCTCTTGGAGAGACATCCTCAAGACCTTATTAATATCCCCTTTATTTATACCTATCTTCCACTTATACACTTCGATCAGGTCTCCCCTCATTCTTCGTCTAACAAGTGAATGTAACTTAAGAGTCTTCAATCTTTCTTCATAAGGAAGATTTCTGATGCTATGTATTAATTTAGTCATCCTACGCTGAATGTTTTCTAACGAATTTATGTCCATTTTGTAATACGGAGACCAGAACTGAGCTGCATAATCTAGGTGAGGCCTTACTAATGATGTATAAAGCTGCAGTATGACCTCTGGACTTCTGTTGCTTACACTTCTTGATATAAATCCCAGTAATCTATTTGCCTTATTACGTACGCTTAGGCATTGCTGTCTTGGTTTAAGGTTGCTGCTCACCATAACCCCCAAGTCCTTCTCGCAATCTGTATGGCTAAGTTCTACATCATTTAATTTATAAGTACTAGTGTTATGGGCACTCCCAAGCCTCAGAACCTTGCATTTATCTACATTGAACTGCATCTGCCACTTTTCTGACCAAGAATAGAGTTTGTTTAAATCCTCCTGAAGTTCCCTAACATCTACGTTTGAATCAATTATCCTACCTATCTTTGTGTCATCGGCGAATTTGCTCATATCACTAGTAATTCCCTCATCAAGATCATTGATATATATTATAAACAACAACGGGCCCAAGACTGATCCCTGTGGAACGCCACTTGTTACAGATCCCCACTCGGATTTAACCCCATTTATGGACACTCTCTGCTTCCTGTCAGTGAGCCATGACTCGATCCACGAGAGCACTTTTCCCCCAATGCCATGAGCTGCCACTTTCTTTAACAGTCTATGGTGCGGAACTCTATCAAAAGCCTTACTAAAATCTAAGTAAATAATATCAAATTCTTTATTGTGGTCAACAGCCTCAAAAGCTTTACTGAAGAAAGTTAATAAATTAGTTAGACAAGACCGGCCTCTTGTGAATCCATGCTGAGTATCATTAATCAAGCTATGCTTATCGAGATGGCTTCTTATAATCTCAGCTATAATTGACTCTAGTAATTTGCCTACAATTGAGGTCAGGCTTATTGGGCGGTAATTTGACGGTAACGACTTGTCCCCTGTTTTAAAAATAGGAGTTACATTAGCCATCTTCCACATATCAGACACTACACCTGTTTGAAGAGATAAATTAAAAATATTAGTTAATGGTTCACAGAGTTCCATTTTGCATTCCTTAAGAACCCTTGAAAAAACCTCATCAGGACCTGGCGACTTATTTTGCTTCAGTCTGTCTATCTGCCTCACAACCATCTCACTAGTGACTGTGATGTTACATAATTTATCTTCTTCTAGCCCACTGTAAAAATTAATTACTGGAATATTGTTAGTGTCTTCCTGTGTAAAAACTGAGAGAAAATAATTATTTAAAATCAAGCACATTTCATTCTCTTTGTCAGTAAGGTGCCCATAGTTATTTTTAAGGGGACCTATCTTATCTCTAACTTTTGTTCTATAGACCTGGAAAAAACTTTTTGGGTTAGTTTTAGAATCCCTAGCAACTTTAATTTCATAGTCCCTTTTAGCTTTTCTTATCCCCTTTTTAATGTCCCTCTTAATGTCAATATACTGATTCATAAGATGACCCTCACCTCTTTTGATACGCCTCATGTCTGAGGGCAATGTGTGGTGTGAATATAATGCAGAGAATTCGTAGTTTGGAAGTTAGGAGGAGGTGCGGGATTACCAAAACTGTTGTCCAGAGGGCTGAGGAAGGGTTGTTGAGGTGGTTCGGACATGTAGAGAGAATGGAGCGAAACAGAATGACTTCAAGAGTGTATCAGTCTGTAGTGGAAGGAAGGCGGGGTAGGGGTCGGCCTAGGAAGGGTTGGAGGGAGGGGGTAAAGGAGGTTTTGTGTGCGAGGGGCTTGGACTTCCAGCAGGCATGCGTGAGCGTGTTTGATAGGAGTGAATGGAGACAAATGGTTTTTAATACTTGACGTGCTGTTGGAGTGTGAGCAAAGTAACATTTATGAAGGGATTCAGGGAAACCGGCAGGCCGGACTTGAGTCCTGGAGATGGGAAGTACAGTGCCTGCACTCTGAAGGAGGGGTGTTAATGTTGCAGTTTAAAAACTGTAGTGTAAAGCACCCTTCTGGCAAGACAGTGATGGAGTGAATGATGGTGAAAGTTTTTCTTTTTCGGGCCACCCTGCCTTGGTGGGAATCGGCCGGTGTGATAATAAAAAAAAAAATAAGTAAGAATGATTGGAAAATGATCGCTGTCATGCAAGTCCGGTAGAACAGACCAGGTGAAGTCTAGTGCAGTGGAGGAAGAGCAGACTGATAGATCGATGCAAGAGAGAGTATGAGTACGGGGATCAAAATGGGTGGGAGTACCCATATTTAAAACATGGAGGGGGTGAGAGGCGAGAAAAGCCTCCAACTGGATGCCACATGAGTCACAATGAGACCCCCCCACCCCCCGAGGAAATGGTGGGCATTAAAATCACCAAGTAACAGACGTGGTGGTGGTAAGGATGAAACAAGAAAGGCAAAGTCTGGGATAGAAAATGCTCGAGAAGGAGAGATATACAGTGGACCCCCACATAGCGAACGCCTTGCATAGCGAACAATCCGCATAGCGAACGCTTTGTTCGCTAAAATTTTGCCCCGCATAGTGGACAAAAACCCGCTCAGCGACCTTCGTCCGAGACGCGTCCAATGTGCGGCCTCAGCCAGCCTCACATGTGCCGCCCGTCCCATTGTTTACCAGCCAGCCTCCGCGGTAACATTCAAGCATACACTCGGAATATTTCGTATTATTACAGTGTTTTCGGTGCTGTTTCTGGAAAATAAGTGACCATGGGCCCCAAGAAAGCTTCTAGTGCCAACCCTGTGGTAAAAAGGGTGAGAATTAGTATGGAAATTAAGAAAGATTTTGAAGGGTTTGGGGCTAACCCTGAGAAGCCTATGCCAGTTGTGGAATCCATTGTGCCTACTTCAAAAATTAAGGAAATGTGTGCACAGTGGGTTGAACTGCAAACCTTTATGGATGAAAATCACCCTGACACAGCTGTTGCAAGCCGTGCTGGTGACTATTTCAATGACAATGTTATGGCCCATTTTAGACAAATCGTAAAGGAACGGGAGGTACAGAGCTCTATGGACAGATTTGTTGTGCGACAGAGGTCCAGTGACTCTGAAGCTGGTCCTAGTGGCATTAAAAGAAGAAGGGAAGTAACCCCGGAAAAGGACTTGCTACCTCAAGTCCTAATGGAAGGGGATTCCCCTTCTAAACACTAACACTCTCTCTCCCCTCCTCCCATCCCATCAATCATCACCAGATCTTCAATAAAAGTAAGTGTCATGTAATTGTGCATGCCTTTTTCAGTTTGTGTGTACTAAAATTAACATTTTTTTGTGGTAAAAAAAAATTTTTTTCATACTTTTGGGTGTCTTGCACGGATTAATTTTATTTCCATTATTTCTTATGGGGAAAATTAATTCGCATAGCGAACATTTCGCATAACGACCAGCCCTCTTGCACGGATTAAGTTCGCTATGCGGGGGTCCACTGTATAAAGAACATATTGTAAACCACTTATTCAAGTGGATACGGGCTGCAGTGTAATGCAGCGAGGTATGGACAAATAGTTGACAGTACGGAATATCATTGCGTAGAAGAAGGGCACTTTCATTAAAGGTCCCATCTGAGAAAGGATCCAAAGAATACAATAAATTATAGCCTGAGATAGGTTGGAAAACAGCCGAGTGTAATTTTGGTTCTTGTAAGCAAGCACCAACAGGGGAAAACCTGGAAAGCAACATCTGAAGCTCACCCCGATTACCCCTGAGGCCGCGTATATTCCACTGTAAATAGGCCATGATTGGCTTTGAAGAAAATACCAGGAATCTGTAGGTAAAGGCACCTATGGACTAGTGGGGTTAGAAAAGTCAACGTGTGGTGGCATTGGAAGACGTTCAAGCAGCGAAGGAACAGAGCGTTGCGAAGAATGGGGTTGTGAAGATGGAGGAGAGGGAAGAGAAGGAACAGGAAGTGAATCAGTGTCCATTGAAGGTTTAG
This sequence comes from Cherax quadricarinatus, assembly GCF_038502225.1. Taxonomy (NCBI): domain Eukaryota; kingdom Metazoa; phylum Arthropoda; class Malacostraca; order Decapoda; family Parastacidae; genus Cherax; species Cherax quadricarinatus. Next base: position 4,239,405 of record NC_091380.1, read on the forward strand.
TCTCTGCAATATATTCTGAAATGGCTTCAAGTATTTCTGAATTCAAAGATGTATGGGAGACCATATTGGAGATAGAAGGAGGAGGGTGAGTAAAGATTGGGACAGTAATGGACTGTACCAAAGTAGAGGGGGAGGGAAGAGTGTAAGGGACTGGAGATGAAGTGTGGGGGGGGGACAGAAGAGGCAGAAACCTGGGAGGTGGCAGAAGAGGGAGAAACTTGGGAGGGGACGGGGGTGGAAGGCATAGTACGAGGAGGAGGGTGAATCTCTACACTTGTAATAGAGCCAGAGAGAGGGGAAGAACTAGGTACAGAGACTGGAAAGGTAAAGTGTGGAGGTGGAAGAAGGGAAGGAAGGGGCGAAGAAGATTTGAGCAATGTGGATTTTTTGGACTTCTGAGAAGTAGAGGGGCGATTGGTATTAGGTGTCGTACGAGGTCTTGTCGATACTGGGGCTTGTGAGGAAGGACGTGAAGATGTGAGAACAGACTGAGTTGTAGTCGGGACATCAGAGCCAAGGACAGCAAAAGGATTAGATGCCGGAGTGGCAACAACAGAGGAGGCTGCAGAAGATGGGACTCCAGAAGTGGGGGGGATGTTTTGAAACACGAGAATATGAAACACGGGGTAGTCTCCCTTGGAGGCGGAGATGAGTAACTGCCATAGCATAAGGGAGACCTGCCTATATGAGGCAACGGATTTCACGTTCATTTAAGTAGACCTGGCAACGGCGGGAGTACGAAGGGTGAGCTTCATTACAATTAAGGCAAGATGGAGGTTGACTGCAAGATGTATTAGAATGGTCGTCGGCACCACAGACTGGGCATTCGGCTATAGATCTGCAATATTTCGCTGGGTGACCAAAACGCCAGCAATTTCTACACTGTTGCTGTGTAGGTATCACCTTTCGAACTTGTAACTGATGTCCCACGACATATACAGAGGACGGGAGTTCTCGGCTGTCAAAAGTTAAATGAGGCACATTGCAAGGGTAACATCTCCGCCCACGGGTAGGAAGGACATAAGTGTCTACTTTGAGGATTGGGAGATCCTGGAGTTCCAGGTTCAAGAATGTCATTGCCACATGACGAAATTCTGTTGGACTATGGTATGGGGCAGAATGACAGTACCACTAAAGAATTGAGAGAAAGATGTTTTTCAATAGTGATAGGAGTAGTATCGATATTCGAAAGGAGAGAAAGATCATGAGCTTGGGTAGCATTCTGGACAGTGACGATGCGCATACCGCTCTTGAGAACATGAAATGAAATATCTCTACCAACATGACTCAGGAGCGCTTTGCCAATACTATGGTCAGAAAGATAGGCAGAAGAAGAAGTCAGTCTTTAAGTAAAGAATTTAGTCCATTGAGTGGTCCGAAACTGAGCGTGGAGAGGGAGTGCATGACATGTCAGTCTTTTCCGAGTAGAATGGGAAGGTAACGAAGGAGCATCATCAGGAGATTGACGTTGGCGTTTAGGAGTAGGACCGGAGTTGGTCCGGCGTGAAATGGGCTGGCGATTCGAAAATTGCCGTACCGTAGAGGGAGAAGCCGGAAGCATAGTCAAAGGAGAGACAAATCGAAGGAGTCAGTCGAAGCCCCGGTATACCTGAAGCGGGTGAGGAAACAGCACCAGCAAGAGGTACAGGGGTATCAGGAGTGTCCGAAGAGTGGTCTAAAAACAAGGCAGGGTCAGAATGGGGTGCAGTATCAAGAAGGGGCCCGGGGGTAGTGGGTTCATGGATTGGGTTCTCCATGGTTAGGTTACTCCTTTGCTTTTTGTTTTTAAGAAAAAAAAAGAAGAAAATAAAAAAAAGGGGGAGCGGGGAGGAATACTTCCCAGGAGGAATGAAAGGGCCGGAAATCTCCCTCTGCGCCCAAGAGAACCCAGCACCGCTAGGAGCTCAGATGCAGCATGGAACCCGTGCCATACCCTACCCTTCATACCAGCAATCCTGGATAGCAACCTCACATCTGCCGAGCTACCTCGGTGGACAAAAGAGAGGGCGGCCGGATATCTGCCACAAAGCATACCTCCTTCGGCCACCACCCCTGGAATCCGAAAGGTGGCTTCCAGAGATACACCCGTCACCCGAAAGACACCCAAAGCTACTCCAGGATACCGGAGAGGGATCGGGACATCCCCAGGTGATCCAGATTCCAAGGCAAACTACACCACCGCCAAGAACCTCAACGGAATGGGATGGACCCCGGTATCCTTTCCCCTACCTAGGAACTAGCATGCCTGTGGGAGAAATCCCAAAGGCCAAAAAGAGGAAGGGCAAAAGGAAGGGGTGGGGAGGAGGAGGAGGAAAGGAAAAAGGGGAGGATGGGATAGGGAGGGGGGGGATTGGGGGGTAATTAGGTTCGGTCTGAGGAAAGAGACCGACAGGTCTGATTCCTCAGACCAAGAGCCTCTTCACCACAACAAGGAGCCCCCCCTTGAAGAGGTGAGGAATGGGAGACATTGATACGATGAGGGGGGAAAAAAAAAAGGCGGGGGAGGGAGAGACTTTGGGGGTCTACAGTGCCTGCTGAAATGTTAATCAGGGTCACTCCACTAAACATGTATGGGTCTCAATAAGGGCTACACTTATAAGGGGTCTACAAACTGTCAATGAGTGTGACAGCACTTGAGCAATGGGAGATAATTAGGGTTAAAGAAAAATAATCCCATTTGATGAAAAAACCTTAAAGGACACAAGTGCAACTAATATGACATTTATTGTGGCAACGTTTCGCTCTCCAGGAGCTTTATCAAGCCATTACAAACAATACATGGAAACAGAGGGTATATAAAGGCTCAGAGTGAGGTGCAATACTAGTGAGGTAACATTTCGATGTTCACTAGTTGTAGTATTGCACCTCACTCTGAGCCTTTATATACCCTCTGTGTCCATGTATTGTTTGTAATGGCTTGATAAAGCTCCTGGAGAGCGAAACGTTGCCACAATAAATGTCATATTAGTTGCACTTGTGTCCTTTTACTTTACATATTGTCAGTAATAATACCAACTTTATTACAAAAAAACCTTCACCACCTATCCACTAGGGGCTCAGATCAAGAACCCTTCACCAGAATAAAAGGTATTAGTGATAAAGGGCTCTCGACCAGAGGAATTTTACTTTTCCTTTCTCAGTTTGAACCCGTGTAGAGGTGCAGTATGACTCCTATGTTGATTACAGTACAGCCTATAAGAGGCTGTACTGTAATCCATATTTATCACTTTTGGTTATTGCAGCCACCCATAATAAGGTACACTCGGCAGTCTACAATGAACAGCGGAGTCGAGAGTACTCGTCGGACTGTCACTTTCTTGGACCATGGTGGGGCACTCTACATCAATGGCTATACCCCAGGACGAGAGCACTACCCTGCCCCACCCTCACGTTCTCCCTCACCCTCAACCATCTCCAAGGTCAGTCTCATCAGGCTTTATTTTGAAAGTACAGTGGACCCCCGGTTAACGAACTTTTTTCATTCCAGTAGTATGTTCAGGTGCCAGTACTGACTGAATTTTTTCCCATAAGGAATATTGTGAAGTAGATTAGTCCATTTCAGACCCCCAAACATACACGTACAAACGCACTTACATAAATACACTTACATAATTGGTCGCATTTGGAGGTGATCGTTAAGCGGGGGTCCACTGTACTAATTCTGTAGATTATTCATGGGAAGGGGTCATGCCATCCCTGATAAATGGTGATAATTCGGGTTAATCCAACAGAAGGGCAGATCCAATTCCTTCAATCAAGAGCCCTTCCCCATTATCACAGGGAGCACTAAACCAATAGGGATTATACAGCACCTGGGGGGTGAAGGGAGATGGAAGGCATTCAGACTTTATTCTGGGAAGTGAGGCACAAAACCAAATGAGGCATTCACCATCATTAAAGCATTTTGCTTTTACCCAATCTAATGAAGGGGAGAGTAGCTAGCACCTTCAGAGCTCTTCCCCTCCATCACCAAACCTTCCTTTAAGTATCCAGCTTAGTTACTTCTGGAAACTACTCTGGATGTAGTGTGCATGGTACTTCATGAACATGCTTCACTTGGCAAATTAACCTTAGTAATGCTTGCCAACACATCAGTTCCTCCAGATAAATGGGAACATTTGCCATGCACATTACATTCATGGAGAAACCCTAAACCCAAATGGATAATAAAGCTCTGTCTGGATATTCAGATCAATACATAAATACAAAATTATATACACATGCACCTAAAGACTTCAATTACAAGAAAACACTAATAAACTAAGCTTTTTACCAAGCTTTCACTAAGGTTTTACAAGATATTTTCAAAATGTGCCAGGTACTTGGGTAATAGACAAAATCTGACAGTACATTATCTTGAAAGGGTAAAAAAAAAAAAATTACATAAATGGAAATTAAGTACAGTGGAACCTCAGTCATCATTTTCCCTGGTTTTTGTCGAATTCGGTTTTCGACGAGTTTGTCAAAATTTTGTCCCGGTTTTCATTCACGACCTCGGTTTTTGTCAGTCCACTGTACCACACAAAGCATCCCACACCTTCCGAGTCAGTCTGGCTTTGTTTCTCGAGTAAACATTACCCTGCACGTTCATCCGAAACACTTCGTAATAACCCATTGTTTTTTGTGTCACTGCTAAATAAGCAACCATGGGACCAAAGAAAGTTCTGAGTGCCAGCCCTTTGATAAAGAAGGCGAGAAACACCACAGAATTCAAGAAATAACTTGTAGCAAAGTACGAAAGCGTCGTACATGTGGTTGATCTCGCCAGGATGTACAGGAAGTCTTCATCAACGATCAGTTCCATCCTGATGAAGGAAAAAGAAATCTAGGAATCTGATGATGCAAAAAGGGTAAATGTGCTAACGAAACAGAGATCACAAACAATCGAATATGTTGAAAAGTTGTTGGTGTGGATCAACGAAAAAGTTTGCGGGAGATAGTGTTGTGGAGGCGGTGATTTGTGAAAAGGCAAGGCAGTTGCATGCAGATCTCAAAAGAAATGCCTGAAATGAGTTGGACAACCACAGGGAAGAGCTAACCACTGAAGAGCTGTAACACCTCCAACTGGAGCAGTAACAGACCACAGCTGAGGAAATTGCTTCAGAGGAGGAGAGGGGAGAATGTGCCTTCTTCAGTGATTAAGGGCGTGTGCAAAGAGGAGTTAATTGCAAAGTTTTGTGGAGAAATATCACCCTGACAAAGCTATTGCAAGCAATGTCTGCAACATGTTCAATGACAATGCCTTGTCCCATTTTAGGCAAATCTTAGAGATGCCAGAAACAGCAAAGGAGGGAAGTAACCCCAGATAGGGACTTGATACCTAAAGTCCTTATGAAGGGGGATTCCCTTTCCAACCAATAACCTCTCCTCCCCCCCTCTCCCCTCCTTGCATCTTCCATATGCCAACAAGTCTTCAGTAAAGGTAAAAGTGATATTAAATGTTCATTTATCCATTTCATTAGTCCTTATATTTCTCATTGTTTTCTGTATGTAAAACTAGAGTTATTCTCTATAAAATGTATTTTTTGTTAATACTTTTGAGTGTCTGGAACGGATTAATTGGATTTACATTACTTGTGGAAAGTATCGTTTCAGTTTTCGTTGTATTCGGTTTTTGTCAGACTTTCTGGAATGAATGACGAAAACTGAGGTTCCACTGTATTCGAACAAACCAATAGTATATAATAAAGAACTTTGTCTCATTTATTTTACTCCCATGTTCTAATTGACAAACCTAACACTGGCATTATCAGTAAGTGCTAAACTTGAAGGGGTCATACGTACCAAGTCTGGAGAATGGGAAGCAACTGGGTTGAATATAATGAAGGACAGATCCAATTCATTGGATCAAGGGTTCTTCAACAAGGCATCTCTACTGAAGGGCCTAAAGCTGGTAAACATGTTGAATTACTATTATAAAACACCTACACTAGCCAAATACAGTGTCACTAAAGTATGGAAGCCCTTTTAAAACCACAATTACAAAATAGGGCATCCCTTGCACTTTAGAACCTACTTCAAAGATTATTCAGTGTTTCATGGGGTAAATTAACCTATGACTTACAGATGGCATCTTAAAGTTATGGGAGTGGGCTGATATCCATTCCCTAGCAGATCTTTGTCACAGCTCAAAGGTTCTCAATGGGGTTCAAGCCTGGCTCGTCAAAGGATAACTCTCAGGCACAAGCCACTGGACAAATTTCCTAGTATGGCAAGGAGCATAAAACCTTGCAAGATTAACCTGTATAGTCCTTGTGGCTTAGCGCTTCTTTTTGATTATAATAATAATAATTGCAAGATTAACATTAGTGGGGACCTTTATCAAGGCTTCCCTGGATGTGCTTCTGATGCAATGTCATCAACACTGTTCTCGAGGCACCAGTGCAACTAGGACTTCACTTTTTGCTCACACACAGGTGCCTTCTATATCCTTTGATGGCCTGCCTTATGTAATCCAATCATCTCCATCTATTACACAAGCATAGGCTTGTAAGATGCAGTCAGTAACCTTACGAAATCCTGAGACTTTCTACTTCAACTGCCAAAGCCAGCATAACTGTCTTATTGACAAGTCTTCTAGGGTTAGGTATTACACTTTGTGAGGGGCTCTTGATTTAGGGAATTGGATCTGTGCTCCAGTTCCCCGAATTAAGCCTGAATGCCTTCCACATCCCCCCCCCCAGGCACTGTATAATCCTCCGGGTTTAGCGCTTCCCCCTTGATTATAATAATAATAATTACACTTTGTACACTGAATTACACTGGGAGCTTTCCACATGGTATATTTTAATGACTAGCACTGTATATGTATGGGAAAGTTTTAAAATGTAGGGAGGCATCATACAATATCTGGGAAAGGGAGAGTAGCTTACATGTCTTAAATCAAGAGTTCATCACCACTAAGGCACCCCTTGAAGTGGTTGCCTCAGTGATTGTATTCACTTGCTGTATTCGTGAGAAAGTGTTAAAAACTTGAGTTATTACAGCACCTCATGAATTGGAGGTAATCAAGTTTGATCAGTGGCTGGGAGCTCCAGTTCCTTGGGGCAAAAGACATTTGCCAGCAAGAATGCATTATCAAATCATACGAGGGAGGTGCATTTTATATAATTACTGAATAGATCATTCATAGAACACAGACTGGCAGGTCTTTGTTACTGCAATCTGTCATTGTAACCCACTGCTGTTCCAGAACTGTGATAGCAGGTGTGAAAATCTGATTTGTAATCCCAGATACCTGTCACTTGGCATTCCATTGCTGTTTCAGGAATGTGGTAGTAGGTGTGAGGATCTGATTCGTTCTCCCAATTACTTGTCACCTGGTGATCCATTGCTCTCCCACAAGCCTGCAAGGAATAACAAGCCTCACGTCCAATTCATCACACGGAACAATGGTATGTTCTGTGTTTCAGCAGTTATGAGAAATAAACCACTATTTTTAAAAGTATAACACTCCAGCTGCTGGAGTGCTATACAATGCATCTGGTTGACTATTGTATAAAATATTCACTATTATTCATGAAGAAGCACTAAACCTTTAAGTCATACAGTGCTTTACTTCTTGCTAAACTGTATTAATTACATGCACCTGTAATTCATTCCCTTTTCTCTCTCTTGTCCCCACACTCCAGTCACTTCCATACCCGCACATCTCCCTTCTTTGCCTACCTTGGTATCCCACAAAGTTAATTAAACTGTTTACCTATGAAGCCAAGCCTTTCACCTCAGCTATCAAAGGGTTTAATTAAATTGTTAGATAAAAGTTTCCTAAAAAAAAAAAAAAATAATAGATCTTCAGTAAGACTCCTATTAAGCCACATTTACCTTCTGGTACAATCTTTGATGTCACTAAATCATGGCATTTATTCCAGAAGCAGAGATGGAGAAAACAGAGGTCACGAATGATACACTCCAGGCCACATCTCCAAACTCTGAAAACCCTAACGTCAGCCTTTCATGTGATCAAATGCCCACCTCTATCACTATATCCAGAGAGGTTCCATCACTTCCCTGCATCTCCACATCCAGAGGACCAGAAGCCACACCTCTCATTGAGCCAGTCTCACTGGAAGAGGTTAACAGGTATTAAATGTTAAAGTTAAAAATCCAGTGGTTTGGAAAATAATTCAACCAACTTGCATTTTGAAGATCAGCAGGTATGCTACCTACACACACACACAAAAAAAAAAAAAATCTAAGATTTAGGCAATGGCATTCATTTTTTCAGCCTTAAGGTACATTGTTAAAAAAAATTAAGGTCCTTCATTAATCCCAGCTATTGCACTGAGGATGCATTGCAATTTCACTCCAAAACTAGTCCTACAGTAACATATAAAAGACACCAAATATGACTCTTCATCACTAATAGGGTAGTAACAACACACTTTAAAAACTAATTCATCACTTATGACATTGGTGCTGTGATTAGTCTAACAATACGTTAAGTACTGAGGAAGTTAAATAATTCATTAGAGCTGTTCCTGTAAGTTGTCTATAAACGTTTGTCTCAAAATTCATGAAAAAGTAAAGCACTTATATACAATGAAGCTAGGCTAAGATAGTCTTGGAAAGGTTATATAGGGTATATGCACTGAGGTCTTCAGTGTGTAGTTTTCCTTCATCCCCTGATCTACAGATTAAAGTGTAATACAGTACTGTATGCATGATGTGTTCAGACAGTGATGCCTTAATGACCCTCATGTATGTGATGGGTCTTAAACAAAAACTAACATTAAACCAACTTCACTCTTTAAACCTGTGCCTATCAAAATATCAAAGAGGTGCACAAGGAGTTAATAGATGAATTGGGCCATTGAATGACTTAAGCACTTTTAAATCTAATCTTAATGATTTTTGAAACCCTTCAGAGGTAAAGAAAGTTGGTAGGACCAATATGGCAGGTTACTGAGCCAAGTACACCATAGGATGGGGTAATTTCACAAGAGAATCATGTACATACTAATTTTTGTATAATTTTAAGGTATCTTACAACCAAAGCAGATATTGTTTCCACTCTTCCAATGGCAACCAGCACATTGTAATGCTCCTTGGCATCATTTCACAATATTTTGTATTATTTATCATGCCCAAAATACTCTGCATACTTAGGGTTTTTTCATTAAATATGAAAGTTTTTCTTTTTCGGGCCACCCTGCCTTGGTGGGAATCGGCCAGTGTGCTAATAAAAAAATAACTAATAATGTATAACATACCACACACAACAATTGTATACTTTATTTACTGGAAATTAGCCTTTTTTCACTAGTACATGTATATCTTGAGTACAGTAATCTAGCCCATCCAAGCACCGTGTATAGTGAATGATAGGTTTCCAATCAAGCCACAAGGAATGGTGGGGGTAATTGGGGATTCTACTGGTATATTCACTACCATAGCTTCCAGAGACATCACGAAAGATGTCATCTCAGGATTATTCTTAAGAGATCTAAAAATCTGTAGCCCCCCCAACACTTTAACAAAGTAAAGAGATTTCTTGCACATTTGATTCTGTCAACTAGGATACCCAGACTGATTTATACAACCAGGTGTACCCAAAGCCAACAAAAATTTCTACAAGAAATGACCTACACAGAACGCTATGAATACTTCAACCATTCCATACCATAAAAAAGCAGGCCCTAGGGTATCACTATATTAGCTTCATATTACCCAACAAAATCAGCAGCACATTTCCAACAAACATATGAAACCAAACCCTTACCAAACATTAGGAAAATTTCCTGTAGGAATTAGTTCTTCTTGCATAGTATATACTGAAAGGAGCTTCAACAGAAGAGCCACCAAACACAAATGGGCTGTCAGATATGGACACAAAAACCATGTTCTACAAAATAACCACAGCATGTTAGGTAAGTACAAATGTTACACAAAACCACCTGTCCTTTTAAAGAATCATGTCAAAGCCTACTTTCAACCTCTCATTAAGACACTGGATGCAATTACCTTGCATGCCACAATCTTTTATCCCAGTGCCAGATTTATCTATACAGGAATTTGGGGTAAAGCTCTGCAGGCCTACCCAACTTTAGTAGATGTAACGTCCACATTATTTCACCTCGATAATTTACATCTATTTCATGAGTGTTGAACCCATAGGAATCATACAGCACCTTGCAGTATGGAAGGCAAAGTTCATCTTAGGAAAAGGAGAAAGGAGAAAGTTCTTTGAATCGAGAACCTTTCAGTGGCATCAAGGAACCTCTCATCTACCTGTTCATCTGCTAATGAGAATCCAGGTCTCAAATACAGAAACTTTCTACTGTTTGATTTTCCATCAATGTGAATTTTTTTTTTTTTTTCAACAAGTCGGCCGTCTCCCACCGAGGCAGGGTGAGATTACTTGATCATATATTAATGTGTATTGAAGAGAATTTCTAAATGGATGCATGTGTGATTCAATTGTGTCAATATATATTTGTACTACAAGGCACTGTTGATTTTTATGGTGTATAATACTCCTAGCCTTTGTATGTTCGTAATGTATGGATTTGTGTGTGTTTGGTATTAATACATATCTTGTGCACTGAGTAAATTTTAAATATGTATATATTGACATACTGTATATCCCAGCAGTAAATAACCTATTACAGTATATTTATACTTGCACACCAGCATACTTGCTTTTACACACCCTCACAATATATGATCTTTGCAGTTATAACTCCTCAATCAAAAAAGCACACTACCTTATATATCAATATTGTAATACCTCACACATGCACACAGTCTAAAGTACATGCAGATTTGCTACTAGTCCAGAATAAGACATTAACCTTTATGAACAAGCTTTAAGAACAACTTGCAATACAGGAAACAAAGAACAGCAGATAGGACACTGTATATATAGGCCAGGTGTATATAAACATTGCTCAAAGCTGAGATTTAGGGTAAGTGAAAGGGGTTTAAATGCAGACCTAAAAATAGCAAAACTACAGGCAATAAATGACCAAGGACAGTATGCAAGTGGACTGTCGTAGGGAAGGAGGAGGAACCAAATTCACACAAATTAATATGTTAAAGCAAGTCCACATGGGTAGGCCCTAACCTGAAGGGTATACACATCATCTAAGGAATGGAAGGTAGTCAGGTTTTATCTAATGAAGGGAAGGGGAGATCTAAGTCTGTGGATAAAGAGTCATTTGATAATAACCTTTCTTAAAAAAATGCTAAGGTAAGCCAATGACACTTAAGCTTGTTGATATAAGCTGAAATAAGAATATTTGTTGTACTGGTTTATTAAAAAAATAATTTAATATACCACTTAAACATGAATGAATTCATGTTGACTTTCAATCCTAATGATCAACTGCTGTACAATTCTGGCTTGTCCTGAAGATTCTGCAATAACAGGTCACCTGATAGAAGGGCTAAGCTTTCCAATCTTCGCCTCAAGAATTTCTGGATTGAGTTTTAATTTGTAAGCAGAGAAGCTGTACTTTCAAGATGCAGTCAAAAAAAGGAGGACCATCAGGGTATACTCTGCTTATATTGCCATATCTCTAGGCAAAGGACTGGCACTGTATAATCCTTATGGGTATAGCACTCCATGATAATCTAGGGTAAGAAACACTACTCAGTAATGACAAAATGATTAATTCCAGCATCAGAATGCTTTTCAAGGCACATAAGATTCATCTGAATCCTACTTAAATGGATTTTGGTAAAAAGCAGGTTAATATAATTCATCCCACATCTGGCAGTGACATCATTTTGACCAGCTAGGTGGTGAAGCTGATATGCTCATCTTCCACATTTCAAAACTAAGCCCTACTGCACCAGGATGATATTCACTGAGACATGTAACAAAAATGCAGAATATTAAAAACTATACAATTAGCTTTAAATAAAAAATTAACTTTGGAAAGAATTGTATGGAGCAATGCTTACCTTGCTTATGAATACATGCCACTGCTAGACAATTGGCAATGTCAGACAGAAAACTGCATATTCACTTCATAAGCACATCAAGTTGCTCACTACAGGTCATAAATGAAGTCCACATGTTCTCTGACGAACGCAGCAAAATGTAAAGTAAAAGGACACAAGTGCAACTAATGTGACATTTATTGTGGCAATGTTTCGCTCTCCAGGAGCTTTATCAAGCCATGATGTAATGGCTTGATAAAGCTCCTGGAGAGCAAAACGTTGCCACAATAAATGTCACATTAGTTGCACTTGTGTCCTTTTACTTTACATATTGTCGGTAATTCTACCAACTTTATTGCAGCAAAATGTGTTGACTCTCAACTTCAGTCATCAGGATGGCACATTTCACAATATATTTAAGTATTTGGCAAATACTATACTATAACATCAAGAACTAGATGTACAAGTCATTACTGTGTGTGATAATACATGATACATATTTGCATTTTCATGCTGAATCATACCTTTAATGACTTGCAAGTTATTGTATATCTATTAAATGTTGTATACTGTATGCAATAACAGGTGTGGATCTGCATCAAATTTATGGGTGATGATGGTACTGGATAATCTCTACATTTTGATTCTAATAAGGTATATAACCACATACAGGGATTATTCATGTATCAAAAGAATGCATATATGTATTGTATATCATATCCATTGGAAGCTGATAGGTCATGTATGCAATAGATATATTCTCATAGTCTAGAAGGTGGCATATGTTTGAAAGTGTTCTTAGGTTCTCAAGTGCAGTATGTATTTTCTTTCTACAAAGGGGTATATAAAGTGTTTCTCCAAAGCTATATTTCCACTAATAAATATACTGAGTTTTAAATTATGTATTTTTTGTGAAGCTTATGTAATCATTTTTCAAGAAAAGTATAAAAATTGTTTTGTATAATTTTCCTTATTAGAAGAAATAAAATCTAATCTCTTCAAGGAATGCTGAAGGACACAATCTAAAAAACTGGAATAACTCTCCTGTTCCTTGGATAGAACTGGGTTTCTTCCTTATCCACTATAAGTTTAGCATTTTCTCTTGAATATAATTCTACATTTTACTGTACAGTACTGTACTTTGAGAATTAACATCACATTCTATACAGTACTGTACTATGAGAATTACCATCATCACATTATTACATTTAACAAAATAAGCAGCTGATACAATGGTTCCAAGGATTGTCCCCCTTAAAGTGTTTTATCAATAAAGTAAATCCATAATGGACAAAGAGTTGCTGACCAAGCATCTTTGGTGTTCAGAAACTACCAAGACATTCAAGTAAGATATCTCGGAGTTTTTCCCGCAGCTGGCCATTGCCTGATATGATGTGTGTAGAGGCATCACTGATCTTTATTATCACATCCTCATTTTCCTGCAAAGATAAACATAATTAAATACTGCCAAGTTTCTACACTGAAATCAACAATTTTATGAGCAAATAGAGGTTGGTACAAGTTTTATCAACCACATGAACCATAGAGATAAATGGTATAAAATACAGACACGATGAAGGAAGACAAATGCAGTATGTGATCCTCTATTGACTGTTTTGCCCACATAGTGGGCTTCTATTTGACTTGATAAAGCCCACTGTGTGGGCACAATGTAGTCAATAAAGGATGACATTATACTGGATTTGTGTCTATTCTTCCATCATCTGAACAATACCTGGAAACCCACAAATTCTTATCAAGCACAAACTCTACTGATAAATTACACACATGTGCAACTCTTGGGTATCTTTATTAAGGAAATGTTTTGCCACACAGTGACTTTATCAGTCCATACACAGGAGAAACTTGAGGTAATCAGTCCCTCAACCTTGAGTCAATGCGGTCAGTCCATCAATCTTGAATAGAATACGGCATAAGTGTGGAGAAGGAGCTTATAAACCATAGGCAGGAGAGGTGCAGCAGTCGTAGTCACATTTGTTCAATGTGGAAGTAGGTCGTGCCCAAGGGTTAGGCAAGCGAAGAATTCCCAAGTATTAAGATCCCAAGAGTTGCACATGTGTCTAATTTATCAACGTGTCGGTTCTGTGAACCATTCCTCTACAAAAAAACTCTACTGTCCAGGTTTCATTATATTTACAACTTAAATCTTTTTTATAATACAAGAGACAATATAAATGTTAAGCATGACAACACTTCAAATACTATACTGTACACTAGCAGCAGGTCTCAAAATTATAAACAAATTACATTATGTGCATTTCATGTTACAAGTGAGTTTGTACATAAAATAGTGCAATATACGGTTGTGTTACACACGTTTGTATTCACACTTATAAGTAACCCACATCTGAGTGTGGATTTATGTAAACTGGGGTGTTTAAGTTTGGACCTGCCTGTATTTAGTTACAAACCAGTGTTATGATGTACACTCCTGGCAGTTCTTCTACCCTAGCATCTGTTAAACCAGCCTGCGCCAAACGTTGAACCAGGTCATCTACATTCAAGTTGCCATAAGGATAGCATCGTGGCAATTTCTTCGAGGCTTCTTCATCACTATCTTCTAGAGGCTGAAAGGAATAATTCCATTAATTTGTCTTGGTAAAATCATGGCACTAATCACAACCCTCAAAGACATAACCTTCTATAACCATTTACTCATCATTAAATATTCTCAATTGTCGAGGATTGATTAAATAAAGCTGCCAGAAAAATATAACAGTACACTTTAAATGACTAATTATCTGGTAGTAAAGTGATTTTTTGGTTACACCATTTGAGTTATAGGCTAAGATCTGTTATCCTACCTCAGTTATTTGAAAGTGTAGTCCTAAGGTATACCACCACCCTTCTCAGGATGCCATCCGTTTTTTTTTTTTTTTAACACACCAGCTGTCTTCTGAGATAGGGTGACTCAAAAAAGAAGAAACACTTTCACCATCACTCACCCCACCATTTTACCAAAGGGGCACCAATACTACGGTCGAAAACTGAAAATATCCCCACCCCTCATCAGAGCACAGATACTGCACTTTCCACCTTCGGTACTGAAGTCTGGCTAACTGGCTTCCCTGAACCCCCTTCATAAATGTTACTTTGCTCACACTCCAACAGCACATCAATCCATAAAAACCATTTTCCTCCATTTACTCCTATCTAGCATGCTCACACATGCTGTATATTTAAGCCCCTCACATGCAAAACCTCCTTTCCCTCCAATCTTTCCTAGGATGACCATGACCCCCACCTTCCCTCCACTACATATTTATACCCTCCAAGTCATCCTGTTTTGTTCCATATCTCTACATGTCCAAACCACCTAAACCTCTCAACCCTCTGGATAATACTTTTACCGAGTCCACACCACCTCCTCCTAATCTCAAAGATACAAATTCTCTGCATGATATTCACACCATGCATTGCCCTCAGACACATCTCTACTGCCTCCAACCTTCTCCTATCTGCAACATTCATAACCCATGCCTCACACCCATACAAGTGTGTTGGTACAACTATACCTTCATTCATTCCCCTTTTTGCTTCCATGAATAACACTGTCTCTACAGATGCTTCAATGTGCCATCCACTTTTTCCCCCCCTCATAAATTTTATAGTTCACCTCATCTTTCATAGACCCATCTGCTGACAAGTTCACCACCTTATCTGAACACCTTCACTTCCTCCATACTCTCTCCTCCTAATCTGACATCCAATCTTTCATTACCTAAATTGTTTGTTACCCCTCATCAACTTCTTTCCTGTGTTCATTTTTAATTTCCTCCCAAATTCATCCACCAATCTATGCAACTTCTGTTCAGAATCTCTGAAAAGCAAGGTCATCAAAAAGCAACTGTGACAACTCCCACTTTGTACCAGACTCTGCATAGGTGCTCCTCGACCTACAATGGAGTTACGTTCCAACAAACCCATTGTACGCTGAAAATATTGCAAGTCGATTATGAACATATGATTAAATAAACTACTGTTCCTGAATAAGTAAACAAGTAATTTTTTTTTTTTTCAACAAACCGGCCGTATCCCACCAAGGCAGGGTGGCCCAAAAAGAAAAACGAAAGTTTCTCTTTTTAAATTTAGTAATTTATACGGGAGAAGGGGTTACTAGCCCCTTGCTCCCGGCATTTTAGTCGCCTCTTACAACACGCATGGCTTACGGAGGAAGAATTCTGTTCCACTTCCCCATGGAGGTAAGAGGAAATAAACAAGAACAAGAACTAGAAAGAAAATAGAAGAAAACCCAGAGGGGTGTGTATATATATGCTTGTACATGTATGTGTAGTGTGACCTAAGTTTAAGTAGAAGTAGCAAGATGTACCTGAAATCTTGCATGTTTATGAGACAGAAAAAAGGACACCAGCAATCCTACCATCATTTAAAACAATTACAGGCTTTCGTTTTACACTCACTTGGCAGGACGGTAGTACCTCCTTGGGCAGTTGCTGTCTACCAACCTACTACCTAGAACAAGTAATTACTGTAACTAAATACCAGTACTGAAAAATAAATAAATAAATGCAACTTTATTGTATCGATAAATGTACAGTACTGTACAGTACAAATACTATACAGTACTATATGGCGATCCGTTAATATGGACATTTCAAATTATGACCAAGACTCTCTATATGACTCCACCCTACCACCTGACTTTCTAATACGGTAACCGCGCCCCACCCGGTTTGTTTACATTCTCTGTGAGCTCAGTAAGTACCACATCTCTCCGTTACGTCTGGAAACTCCAAAATTTCAAGTGTTTTTAACCCTTTGACTGTCGCGGCCGTATATATACGTCTTACGAGGTACCGTGTTTGACGTATACTCAAATTCAAGCGGCTTCAAATCAAGCATGAGAAAGCTGGTAGGCCCACATGTGGGAGAATGGGTCTGTGTGATCAGTGTGCACCATATAAAAAAAATCCTGGGGCACGCAGTGCATAATGAGAAAAAAAAAAAACTGACCGTTTTTTTTAATTAAAATGCCGACTTTGTGGTCTATTTTCGTATAGTATTTATGGTTGTATTCTCGTTTTCTTGGTCTCATTTGATAGAATGGGAAACATATTATAGAAATAGAGGTGATTTTGATTGATTTTACTATAAAAAGAACCTAGAAATGGAGCTCAAAGTAGGGGAAATGTTTGATTTTTGCCAATGTTCAAAAGTAAACAAATGATGCCATTGTCCAATAAATGTCCAACTAGCTATTCTAATATGCAGTCATGAATGGGTTGATGTTATTTATACAATTATTACAGTATTGCAGTAGTCTGCATAATAGTAAGTCTTCTATTTTTTGTTTGAATAAAAATTCAAAATAGAAAGCAAGAGTAATATCAGAGGGGCCTGGAGACATGACTGATGAGCAAAGAAAATGTTATTTTAGAGCCAGGAATGTCTGCATTGTTCATTCTGGACCTTATTTTGAAATTGTCATTTTTTAGTTTTTGTGAAATTGGCCAAATTGCAAATTTCTGACCACATTATTAGGTAGTTGAAATCGGTAAATGGGCAGTTTCTTGTACTCAATCGATAGAAAAAATGGAGTTCTAAAGAAATAGCTATGAGTTTGGGCGACTGGAAAAATGGAATTAGCTGAAAATAGGGCTGTTTACAAATCGCCGATTTGTAAACAGCGCCGAGGTCGCTAACTTCGCAAGAGCATAATTCCGTCAGTTTTCCATCAAATTTCGTTTTTTTTTTTTGGTGTCATTACAATCGGGAAAAGATTCTGTATCATTTCATAAGAAAAAATAATTTTTTTTTTTTTTAAATTTTGCGACACCAGGAGACACCTCAGGATTGGGGGTTGCGACAATCAAAGGGTTAAAAGTTATTTCATATTTTATATATTTTATATATTTATATTTATATATTTTATATATTTTATGGGGAAGTGGAATAAGAATCCTTCCTCCGTAAGCCATGCGTGTTGTAAAAGTCAACTAAAATGCCGGGAACAATGGGCTAGTAACCCCTTTTCCTGTAAAGATTACTAAAAAGAATAAGAAGAAGAAAATTGTCAAAGTGGGAAGTCTGAATGTGAGTGGATGTTGTGCAGATAAGAAAGAGATGATTGTGGATGTTATGAATGAGAAGAAGCTGGATGTCCTGGCTTTAAGTGAAACAAAGCTGAAGGGGGTGGGAGAGTTTCAGTGGAGAGGAAAAAATGAGATTAGGTCAGGGGTTTCAAATAGAGTTAGAGCTAAAGAAGGAGTAGCAATAATGTTGAAGGATAAGCTATGGCAGGAAAAGAGGGACTATAAATGTATTAATTCAAGGATTATGTGGAGTAAAATAAAGATTGGATGTGAAAAGTGGGTTATAATAAGCGTGTATGCCCCTGGAGAAGAGAGAAGTGTAGAGGAGAGAGAGAGATTTTGGGAAATGTTGAGTGAATGCGTGGGGAGTTTTGAATCAAGTGTGAGAGTAATGGTGGTTGGGGATTTCAATGCTAAAGTGGGTAAAAATGTTATGGAGGGAGTAGTAGGTAAATTTGGGGTGCCAGGGGTAAATGTAAATGGGGAGCCTTTAATTGAGCTATGTGTAGAAAGAGATTTGGTAATAAGTAATACATATTTTATGAAAAAGAGGATAAATAAATATACAAGGTATGATGTAGCACGTAATGAAAGTAGTTTATTAGATTATGTATTGTTGGATAAAAGGTTGATGGGTAGGCTCCAGGATGTACATGTTTATAGAGGGGCAACTGATATATCGGATCATTATTTAGTTGTAGCTACAGTTAGAGTAAGAGGTAGATGGGAAAAGAGGAAGGTGGAAACAACAAGTAAGAGGGAGGTGAAAGTGTATAAACTAAGGGAGGAGGAAGTTCGGGTGAGATATAAGCGACTATTGGCAGAAAGGTGGGCTAGTGCAAAGATGAGTAGTGGGGGGGTTGAAGAGGGTTGGAATAGTTTTAAAAATGCAGTATTAGAATGTGGGGCAGAAGTTTGTGGTTATAGGAGGGTGGGGGCAGGAGGAAAGAGGAGTGATAGGTGGAATGATGAAGTAAAGGGTGTGATAAAAGAGAAAAAGGTAGCTTATGAGAGGTTTTTACAAAGCAGAAGTGTTATAAGAAGAGCAGAGTATATGGAGAGTAAAAGAAAGGTAAAGAGAGTGGTGAGAGAGTGCAAAAGGAGAGCAGATGATCGAGTGGGAGAGGCACTGTCAAGAAATTTTAATGAAAATAAGAACAAATTTTGGAGTTAAACAAGTTAAGAAAGCCTAGGGAAAGTATGGATTTGTCAGTTAAAAACAGAGTAGGGGAGTTAGTAGATGGGGAGATGGAGGTATTAGGTAGATGGCGAGAATATTTTGAAGAACTTTTAAATGTTAAGGAAGAAAGAGAGGCAGTAATTTCATGCACTGGTCAGGGAGGTATACCATCTTTTAGGAGTGAAGAAGAGCAGAATGTAAGTGTGGGGGAGGTACGTGAGGCATTACGTAGAAAGGGGGTAAAGCAGCTGGAACTGATGGGATCATGACAGAAATGTTAAAAGCAGGGGGGGATATGGTGTTGGAGTGGTTGGTACTTTTGTTTAATAAATGTATGAAAGAGGGGAAGGTACCTAGGGATTGGCGGAGAGCATGTATAGTCCCTTTATATAAAGGGAAAGGGGACAAAAGAGACTGTAAAAATTATAGAGGAATAAGTTTACTGAGTATACCAGGAAAAGTGTACGGTAGGGTTATAATTGAAAGAATTAGAGGTAAGACAGAATGTAGGATTGCGGATGAGCAAGGAGGTTTCAGAGTGGGTAGGGGATGTGTAGATCAAGTGTTTACATTGAAGCATATATGTGAACAGTATTTAGAAAAAGGTAGGGAAGTTTTTATTGCATTTATGGATTTAGAAAAGGCATATGATAGAGTGGATAGAGGAGCAATGTGGCAGATGTTGCAAGTATATGGAATAGGTGGTAAGCTATTAAATGCTGTAAAGAGTTTTTATGAGGATAGTGAGGCTCAGGTTAGGGCGTGTAGAAGAAAGGGAGACTACTTCCCGGTAAAAGTAGGTCTTAGACAGGGATGTGTAATGTCACCATGGTTGTTTAATATATTTATAGATGGGGTTGTAAAGGAAGTAAATGCTAGGGTGTTCGGGAGAGGGGTGGGATTAAATTTTGGGGAATCAAATTCAACATGAGAATTGATAGTTACTTTTTGCTGATGATACTGTGCTTATGGGAGATTCTAAAGAAAAATTGCAAAGGTTAGTGGATGAGTTTGGGAATGTGTGTAAAGGTAGAAAGTTGAAAGTGAACATAGAAAAGAGTAAGGTGATGAGGGTGTCAAATGATTTAGATAAAGAAAAATTGAATATCAAATTGGGGAGGAGGAGTATGGAAGAAGTGAATGTTTTCAGATACTTGGGAGTTGACGTGTCGGCGGATGGATTTATGAAGGATGAGGTTAATCATAAAATTGATGAGGGAAAAAAGGTGAGTGGTGCGTTGAGGTATATGTGGAGTCAAAAAACGTTATCTATGGAGGCAAAGAAGGGAATGTATGAAAGTATAGTAGTATCAACACTCTTATATGGGTGTGAAGCTTGGGTGGTAAATGCAGCAGCGAGGAGACGGTTGGAGGCAGTTGAGATGTCCTGTTTAAGGGCAATGTGTGGTGTAAATATTATGCAGAAAATTCGGAGTGTGGAAATTAGGAAAAGGTGTGGAGTTAATAAAAGTATTAGTCAGAGGGCAGAAGAGGGGTTGTTGAGGTGGTTTGGTCATTTAGAGAGAATGGATCAAAGTAGAATGACATGGAAAGTATATAAATCTATAGGGGAAGGAAGGCGGGGTAGGGGTCGTCCTCGAAAGGGTTGGAGAGAGGGGATAAAGGAGGTTTTGTGGGCAAGGGGCTTGGACTTCCAGCAAGCGTGCGTGAGCGTGTTAGATAGGAGTGAATGGAGACGAATGGTACTTGGGACCTGACGATCTGTTGGAGTGTGAGCAGGGTAATATTTAGTGAAGGGATTCAGGGAAACCGGTTATTTTCATATAGTCGGACTTGAGTCCTGGAAATGGGAAGTACAATGCCTACACTTTAAAGGAGGGGTTTGGGATATTGGCAGTTTGGAGGGATATGTTGTGTATGTTTATATGTGTATGCTTCTAAACTGTTGTATTCTGAGCACCTCTGCAAAAACAGTGATAATGTGCGAGTGTGGTGAAAGGTGTTGAATGATGATGAAAGTATTTTCTTTTTGGGGATTTTCTTTCTTTTTTGGGTCACCCTGCCTCGGTGGGAGACGGCTGACTTGTTGGAAAAAACGTACTCGGATAATTATACTTATGTATAACTGCACCTAAATAAACTTACACACTGTGCTGGGGTGCAGGTACACATTAAAATCACTAAGAGTGTCTTATGTCTCGAGATGCCATATTAGTAATGATGATGATAATTTTTTTTTTTTTTTTTCAACAAGTCGGTCGTCTCCCACCGAGGCAGGGTGACCCAAAAAAGAAAGAAAATCCCCTAAAAGAAAATACTTTCATCATCATTCAACACTTTCACCACACTCACACATTATCACTGCTTTTGCAGAGGTGCTCAGAATACAACAGTTTAGAAGCATATACGTATAAAGATACACAACATATCCCTCCAAACTGCCAATATCCCAAACCCCTCCTTTAAAGTGCAGGCGTTGTACTTCCCATTTCCAGGACTCAAGTCCGACTATATGAAAATAACCGGTTTCCCTGAATCCCTTCACTAAATATTACCCTGCTCACACTCCAACAGATCGTCAGGTCCCAAGTATCATTCGTCTCCATTCACTCCTATGTAACACGCTCATGCACGCTTGCTGGAAGTCCAAGCCCCTCGCCCACAAAACCTCCTTTACCCCCTCTTTCCAACCCTTTCGAGGACGACCCCTACCCCTCTTTCCTTCCCCTATAGATTTATATGGTTTCCATGTCATTCTACTTTGATCCATTCTCTCTAAATGACCAAACCACCTCAACAACCCCTCTTCTGCCCTCTGACTAATGCTTTTATTAACTCCACACCTTCTCCTAATTTCCACACTCCGAATTTTCTGCATAATATTTACACCACACATTGCCCTTAGACAGGACATCTCCACTGCCTCCAACCGTCTCCTCGCTGCTGCATTTACCACCCAAGCTTCACATCCATATAAGAGTGTTGGTACTACTATACTTTCATACATTCCCTTCTTTGTCTCCATAGATAACGTTTTTTGACTCCACATATACCTCAACGCACCACTCACCTTTTTTCCCTCATCAATTCTATGATTAACCTCATCCTTCATAAATCCATCCGCCGACACGTCAACTCCCAAGTATCTGAAAACATTCACTTCTTCCATACTCCTCCTCCCCAATTTGATATCAATAACAATAATACTCAATAATAATCACTCTTATTAAATGTTGTATATTACGTTAATATATACATTTTCATTAATCCATCTATGATATTTTTTTCAAAATTATATAATAAACACGATAGGTAACATATAAAGATGATAAATACACCCCACAGTAGAATAAACAAATATGAGATGTGGTAGCCAGACGACTTGTACGAGTGACGCCATATTAGTAATGATAATAATACTCAATAATAATCACTCATTAAATGTCATATATTATGTTAATATACACATTTTCATTAATCCATCTATGGTATTTTTTCAAAATTATATTAAACACGATAAGTAACATATAAACATAATAAATGCACCCCACAGCAGAATTAATTAACAAACATGAGATGTGGTAGCCAGACGACTTGTACGAGTGAAGGCAATAACGTTTTCTCTAGTCCAACATAAGAGAAAATGTGTTACTGGGGGTAACTGTAGAAAATTATTCCTTTTGTATGCCTTCACTCAGAGCGTCATTTCTTCTAAAATTGGAGTTACATGAGAATAGGAGTGTTTCTCTTTATTTATTCTACTGTATCAACATCGAGACAACTTGTACACAAACAAGAGGGGTTCGCCTGGTTTGTTTACAAAACTTGCATCCGCCTGGTTTGTTTGCATAACTCTGCGAGTGTCCTCTCTCATGTACTCTCTCTCATTTATTCGTTTTTTCTCGTTTACTCACCTCTGACCCTACATTAAGACTACAAATATTTTAAGGTAAGTAATGAGTGAACTGTATATGCATTTTATAGCTCTGGGACGCTTAACCCCCTGACTGTCGCAACCCCAAATCATGAGGCGTCTCTTAAAAAATGATAGAGAATCTTCTCCCGATTGTAATGACACCAAAAGAACAAAATTTGATGGAAAACTGACGGAATTACGCTCTCGCAAAGTTAGCAACCTTGGTGATATTTACGAATCGGCAATTTCACCAACTTTGAGCCCTATTTTTGGCTAATTCTGTTGTTTCAGTTGACCAAACTCAGCTATTTCTTTAGAACTCCATTTGTTCTATCGACTGAGTACAAAAAACTGCCCATTTACCGATTTCAACTACTCAATAACATGGTCAGAAATTTGCAATTTGGCCAATTTCACGAAAATTACAAAATGACAATTTCAGAATAGGGTCCAGAATGAACAATGCAGGCATTCCTGGCTCTAACATTTTCTTTGTTCATCAGTCACGTCTCCAGGCCCCTCTGATATTACTCTTGCTTTCTATTTTGAATTTTTATTCAAACAAAAAATGGAAGATTTACTGTTACGCAGACTACTGCAATATTGTAATAATTGTATAAATAATGTCAAACCATTCATGACTGTATAATAGAATAGCTACTTGGACCTTTATTGGAAAATGACATCATTTGTTTACTTTTCAACATTGGTAAAAATCAAACATTTCCCCTACTTTGAACTCCATTTCAAGGTTCTTTTCAAAGTAAAACCAATCAAAATCACCTTTATTTCTATGTTTCCCATTCTATCAAATGAGACAAGAAAACGAGAATACAACCATAAATACTATACGAAAATAGACCACAAATTCGGCATTTTAATAAAAAAAAAAAAAAAAAAAAAGGTTGAAGTTTTTTTCTCATTATGCACTGCGTGCTGCAAAACTATTTTTATATAGTGCACACTGACCACACAGACCCATTTTCTCACATGTGGGCCTACCAGCTTTCTCCTGCTTGATTTGAACCCGCTTGAATTTGAGTATATATACGTCAAAAACAGTGGCTCGTAAGACGTATATATTCAACAAAAACAGTCAAAGGGTTAAATGTGGGGGGGCCTGGTATGGTAGCCTGGTTGGCTACCATACATACCACACTTGATTTTTTACAATAAATACTACTCATCTCACCCTAGATTAAGACTACAAATATTTTAAGGTAAGTAATGAGTGTACTTTATGTGTATTTTACTTTTTTGTTGTTTTTAATGTCTAGTTTTATTGCTAACTTAATATATGTTAGTGTAAACTTGTTATCTAGTATTTCTACGCATTTATAAACGGGGAAAAAAGGGTGTTCCGCTTTACGGCGTCAGCCTGGAACCTTACCTGCCGTATAAGTGGGGCCATACTGTATTAAAAAAGCTTTACAGTGCTATCTTACCGTCCTAAAGTCAAAATATCTTAAATCAAACCATCATAAAGTGAGGAGCATCTACATCCACTGTACCTTCAGAACATATTTGTTATCCTGTATGTGTAGTGCTGCAGTAATTGTGGCTGTGTTAAGTCCAGGTCTGATGGTGCTAGGGTTGAGAGAGAGTGCCAAGTCTGGAGTTATGCTGACACTCTCCAGTCGACGATGAACTCCTAAGCTCAGCAGCTGACACTCACAGAATGTTAATGGTGTCTCCTCCTGTGGATAAATACAAGTCCAGTGGACCCCCGACTTAAGATCAGCTCCCAACTCCAACAATTATATAAGTATATTTTTGTAAGTGCTTTTGTAAGTGTACTTTTGGGGGTCTGAAACAGACTAATGTAATTTACAATATTCCTTATGGGAGCAAATTCGTTCGGTAACGGCACCCAAACAGCCTTCTGGAAGGAATTAATATCCTAAGTCGGGGGTCCAGCGTACACTCAATTTCATTACCTTTGTACATAAATATAATTTACTTGGTAGATTATAAACTGCAACAAACTGTCAGAAAAATACCTCAATCGTACTTTTCCTTTTATAAAAATTGTGAAATTAATTTTACTTTACACATTGAATTTTCCTCTTGCAGTACACTAGGACCCCACTTTACGCAGTTTCGCTAGTACAAATATTTAAAATTATAACCAAAACTCGTTATATGGCTCTCCCCCCACCACCAAACTCGCTAATACAGTCACTGCGTGCCGCTCTGTTTACATCCTCCATGAGCTCAGCATCTCTCCATTATCTGGAAACTTTCCAAAATTTCAATTGTTTTCAAGTTATTGCATATTTTATGTATACTGATAATTATACTTACGTGTACCTGTACATAAATAAACTTACACATTGTGCTGGCATGCAGGCACACATTAAAATCACGGTGTCACTAGTCTTGACGCCATATTATTATTATTATTATTAATAATAATAATAATAATAATAATCGTTAACGGGCATTTTAAATGTCACATATTATGTTAATATAGAAAATTCCATTAATCCATCTATGTATTTTTTCCAAACTTATATAAGAAACATGCTACATAATGTATAAACATGATACATACACCTACAATAGAATAAATTTGACAAATATGAGACATGGTAGCCAAGAAGCTTGTCAGTGATGGCAAAAATTACGTTTTCTTTACTCCAACATCAGAGAAAATGTGCACACTATAGTATTACTGGGGGTAACTGTAGAAAATTATTCCTTTCATATGCCTTCACTCATAACTATGTATTTATTCTACTGCACTAATGTGAAGACAACTTGTACACAACATAAGTGTTTGTATTGTGGGATAAATGCTTTGCCAATTCATGTAAATGTATGTGTGAATGAAAAGTAGACAAGTATTAATACACATTTCATCTCGCCGAGGGACTCCCCTTACGAGTTCGAGTGTTTACATTCTCGGCTTCTCCTCTCCCATTTACCCGTTCTCTCTCGTTCTAAGGGTAGTTAGAAATGATTAAACTCAGTTTGTCTGTATCAATACCCGTTGATACTGGCCAATTTTGATGGCATTGCTATCGGCAAAAATTCTGACATCGTTCCATCCCTATTTGATATTATTACAGGGAACCATAAAACTCATAGGGAGTATACAGCACCTGGGCAATGAGAAGTACAGTGGTCCCTCGTTTATCGTAATTAATCCATTCCTGGAAGTGTTACTGTTATCGAAATCTACGATTTTCGAATCAATTTTCCCCATAAGAAATAATGTAAATACAATTAATCCGTTCCTGACACCCAGAAGTACTAAAACAAAAAAATTTTTACATGAAATATAGATGTAGTACATCTATATGATGAATGAAACATTAACAGCATAACACTTACCTTTATTGGTGATTCTTCTTAGTGTATGGAAGACTGGAGGAGGAGACAGATTGGATTATTTAGTTTGGAAGGGGAATCCCTTTCCATCAACACCTCAGGTACCAATTGCTTTTCTGGGGTTACTTCTCTTCTGTCTCTTAATGCCACTAGGACCACCTTGAGAGTCACTGGAGTCCTCTCTCACAAAATAACTATCCAGAGAGCTCTGTTTCTGGTGTCTCTTTAACACTTCCCTAAAATGGGCCAAGACTTTGTCACTGTACATGTTGCCAACATGACTTGCAACAGCCTTCTCAGGGTGATGTTTCTCCATAAATCTTTCCATCTTACCCCACACTTCAAAAATCTCCTTAATTTCTGAAGAAGGCACCTTCTTCCATCTCTCTTCCTCCTCCTCTACAGCAAGAGTCTGAGCTGCAATCTGTTGCTCTTCCTGCTGAAGCTCTTGCAGCTCCTCAGTGGTGAGCTCTTTGTTGTGGTCTTCCACCAACTCTTCCACATCCTTCAAACTCCCATCCAACCCCATGGAACTCCCCAGTGCCACAATAGATTTAACAGCTGACATGGGCTCATCAGGGTCAGCCCCAAACCCTTCAAAATCCCTCTTGTGGACACAATCTGGCCACAATTTTCTCCAAGCAGAGTTCAAAGTCCTGGTAGTCACTCCCTCCCAAGCCTTACCTATAACGCTTATGCAATGGAGGATGCTGAAGTATTCTCTCCAAAAATCTCTTAGGGTCAAGTGAGTGTCTGAGGTCACATTCAAGCACCTCTGAAACACTGCTTTGGTGGAGATTTTTTTAAAGTTTGCAATGACCTGCTGGTTCATGGGCTGGAGGAGAGGAGTGGTATTCAGGGGCAAGAACTTTACTGTGATGAACCCAAACTCCTTCAGAATTAGGTCATCCAAGTTTGGATGATGAGCAGGTGCATTGTCCATTACTAGGAGGCACTTGAGATCCAATTTCTTTTCAAGGGGGTAATTCTTCACACTAGGGCCAAACACTTCATTGAACCACTAGACGAAAATTTCCCTCGTGACCCATGTTGAAGATTGAGACACTTATGCAGCATATGGGAATCTTTATTCGGGAAACGTTTCGCCACACAGTGGCTTCATCAGTCCAATACAAAGAGGAAGGCGTAAGGAGAGGAGGAGTATGAGGTAATCAGTCCCTCAACCTGGAGTCGATGTGTTCAGTCCATCAATCTTATAGAATATACAGCATAGGGCCGTAGACGTGGCTTATATACTGTAGTGAGGTGAGGTGAAGCAGGCGGAGGCCTGCTTCACCTCACCTCACTACAGTATATAAGCCACGTTTACGGCCCTATGCTGTATATTCTACAAGATTGATGGACTGAACACATCGACTCCAGGTTGAGGGACTGATTACCTCATACTCCTCCTCTCCTTACACCTTCCTCTTTGTATTGGACTGATGAAGCCACTGTGTGGCGAAATGTTTCCTGAATAAAGATTCCCATATGCTGCATAAGTGTCTCAATCTTCAACTTGTCGGTTTTTCAAACCATTCATCACACTCGTGACCCATGCCGTACTATTAGATTTCCAAAACACACACAATTTACTCTTCATAACATTGTTTTTCTGAACACTCTGGGATTTTCAGAATGGTACCCTAGTAACAGCTTCACTCTGAAATCCCCACTAGCATTAGCACAGAACATGAGCGTCAGCCTGTCTTTCATAGGCTTGTGTCCTGACAGTGCCTTTTCCTCCTGAGTAATGTAGGTCCTCTTCGGCATTTTCTTCCAAAAGAGGCCTGTTTCGTCACAACTGAACACTTGTTCAGGTTTCAGTCCTTCAGCCTCTATGTACTCCTTGAATTCATGCACATATTTTTCAGCCGCTTTGTGGTCCGAACTGGCAGCCTCACCATGCCTTACCACACTGTGTATATGCCACTATGGTTCTTAAATCTCTCAAACCAACCTTTGCTGGCCTTAAATTCACTCACATCACCACTAGTTGCAGGCAATTTCTTTACTAGATCGTCGTGCAACTGCCTAGCCTTTTCACAAATAATCGACGTCATAAGACTATCTCCTGCTAATTGTTTCTCGTTTATCCACACCAATAATAACTTCTCAACCTCTTCGAGTACTGGTGATCTCATTTTTGTCAGCATATTTACCCCTCTGCAACAACAGTGTCCTTGATTTCCTTTTTCTTGGCCACGATGGAAGCTATGGTTGTATGGGGTTTGTTATACATCCTGGCCAGTTCAGCCATACGTACGCCACTTTCATATTGTTCAATGAGGTTTTTCTTAAATTCAATCGTATTTCTCACCTTCTTTACCAAAGGCTTGGCACTAGGAGCTTTCTTTGGAGCCATGGTAGCTTATTTAGTAGTTGCAAGCACTAAAATAAATGGAATATTATGAAATATTTCGTATGAGCAAGTGAGGGGACCGTCGCTCACTGGTAAACAATGCCACACTGGCTGGGAAGGGAGGCCGGGGCGGCTCAGAGCGTGAGTACGCGTCCCGGACAAATGACTATTTGTAAGTCAATATATGATTAGCGAGCCAATGTTTTGACGAAAATATCGTTATGATTTCCGAAAATTACAACTATCGAGCCCTACAATTATCGAGGGACCACTGTACTGTAATAAGGCTGAACCAAGGGAATTACCCTTCCCCCATATCTTGTATAAAGGCCCCACCTTCCTCCCTGATGGGAACTACAACATAAAATATCCAATGTGCAGTATTTCATCCTTTCTTTGGATCTAACCTGATCTTAGTGATACTGTATTATAATGAAATGTTGAATGAATGGTGAATGCTTCCTGTGGCTACATGGGAAATTACTTCTTAACAATAATCCCCCACCAAGAAAAAGCAAACATTCACCATCATTCATTTACTGTCTTATCATAATTGCATAGACATCACAATTTTAATGGCCCTACACACTGCAACATCCTTAACCTTTCTTCAGAGTGCAGGCACTGTATTTTCCACTCTATGTAGAGCTCAAGTCCAGTCCGGCTAACCAGATTGTCTCTATTCATAAATGCTACCTTGCTCACACTTCAACAGCATGGCAAATATAATAAATTACAGGAGCATACATTAAAACAGAAAAAACACCATCTAGACATTGCAAAACACAAACAACACACCAAATTCAAGACGAGGTCTGTGCGATGTGGTGCATTAACTGGAGGGCGCAGATATACCTCTGGCACTACCATTTTTGAAGGTTTCAGTTCATTGATCAGCTTTCTTGCCTGGAGAATTAAAAAGAAGACAGAAAAAGAAAAAAAAACAGTTGGCATCATTATTTGAGAAACACTAAACCCAAATGGGTCATACAGTGATAGATTGTTAGATTTACACAGGACTTTAACTTATGATTTTGCTTAGTAAAATTACCGCTCTTTGCACTCTTATTATGCAGATATCTTTTAGGTTCCTTCAGTTCTCATTGCCAGAATTCTAAATAAAAAAATACTTTCTGAATGTACCATTTTCTAAGCGTAAACACTAAACAAGATGCTCAAAATTCCGAATGAATATAATTTAATAATGATCCAGATTTGAACCAGCAGAATGGGATTACCATCCTCTACGAAGCTGGTAATCCCCCCCACACAGTTTGAAACCAATCACTTCACTGAACTAAATATCTTTTGAAATAAACTAGATGCTGAAAATTTCTAATGAATAAACACAATTCAATAATGATCCAGATTTGAACAGCAACATGGGATTACCATCATCTATGAGGTTGGTAATCCCCCCCCCCCACAAAGTTTGAAGCCAATCACTTCACTGTGTTAAACATCTTTTGAGAATCAAATTAAGTAATTGCTTCACATGCTGCAGAGACATTTACCATAAACAATCAAAACAAAAATTAGATCTCAAAATTTATCCCAAGATGACTACATCACCCTAAATAGTAATATATGTACATTAATTCAGCATCAAGGTACATCCTTGATGAGGATGAAGTGCAACAATTAGATAAAAGCCCATTAAAAAAAAGATGTGGAACATAGAAAGAACAATACCTGAGTGAAGTCAAGACTAGTATCAATGGGGCAGTAAACTGGCCTCATAACCAGGGGCTGGAAGGGAGCAAGTGCTTCTACAAAGTCGAATTCCGGCTCTGAAATAAAGTTCATCTCTCAGTTAATGAAATGTAAGAGTAAAAGTCACAATAATTAGGCTGTAACAATTCACTTCTGACTAACAAAATCGTAATAACCTTTGATGAGTTTCCATGAGCCCAGCCTTGGGCCAGGCAAACTGCAGAACGGGTGGGGTTCAAACCCCACATCTTCTGTGATTTTTTTTTTTCAGGAAGGCCCCACTTATACAGCAGGTTAGGTTCCGGGCTACTGCTGTAAAGCAAAACTCACTCTAAAGTAAAACAAAACATCTTTTTTTCACTTTCAAATGCACATAAAAGCCTGATAACACATTTACACTATCATATATTAAGTGAGCAATAGAGTTAGGCCTTAAAAATGCATGTACGTATATACATACACACACACATTACTTATTACATTATTTTTTTTATTAACACATCGGCCGTCTCCCACCAAGGCAGGGTGGCCCGAAAAAAAAAACTTTCATCTTCATTCACTCCATTACTGTCTTGCCAGGGGCATACTTACACTACAGCAATCAAGCTGCAACATTAACACCCCTCCTTCAGAGTGCAGGCACTGTACTTCCCATCTCCAGGACTCAAGTCTGGCCTGCCGGTTTCCCTGAATCCCTTCATAAATGTTACCTTGCTCACACTCCAACAGCACGTCAAGTCCTAAAAACGATACGTCTCCATTCGCTCCTATCTAACATGCTCATGCACACATGCTTGCTGGAAGTCTAAGCCCCTCGCACACAAAACCTCCTTTACCCCCTCTCCAACCTTTTCTAGGCTGACCCCTACCCAGCCTTCCCTCCACTTCAGATTTATACACTCTCAAAGTCATTCTACTTTGTTCCACCCTCTCTACATGTTCAAATCATCTCAATAACCCCTCCTCAGCCCTCTGGATAATAGTTTTGGTAATCCCACACCTCCTCCTAATCTCCAAACTACAGATTCTCTGCATTATATTCACACCACACATTGCCCTCAGACATGACATCTCCACTGCCTCCAGCCTCCACATTACTTATCCTAAAATATTTTCCTCCTTAGCTTACAGAGAGTGGTGAATAAATTTATTGTAACAAGTCTGAATAAATTTAGGTAGTAGGTTGATAGACAGCAACCGCCCAGGGAGGCACTACTGACCTGCCAAGCGAGTGTAAAACAAAAGCCTGTCATTGTTTTACATGATGGTAAGATTGCTGATGTCTTTTTTCTGTCTCAAACATGCAAGATTTCAGGTATGTCTTGCTACTTCTACTTACACTTAGGTCACACTACACATGCATGTACAAGCATATACGTACGTGTATATACATACCTATCTGGGTTTTCTATTTACTTACTAGTTCTTGTTCTTGTTTATTTCCTCTTATCTCCATGGGGAAGTGGAACAGAATTCTTCCTCCCTAAGCCATGCATGTCGTAAGAGGCAACTAAAATGCCGGGAGCAAGGGGCTAGTAACCCCTTCTCCTGTATATATAACTAAATGTGAAAGGAGAAACTTTCAGTTTTCCTTTTGGGCCACTCTGCCTCAGTGGGATACGGCTGGTGTGTTGAAAGAAGAAAGAAGTCTGAATAAAATAAGAATGGGTATAATTGAACACTGCTGCATTGGCAAAACGGTGTAAAGCAGGGCCTGCATGTACATCTTTACTGTTTATGTCCATTTTGGGCAAATACATGTACAAGATCTTGAATCCTAATCTGATAATGGATGCGACAGGAGTCATCTAGAGATTCCTCTCATATATATGGTTTAGTTTTGAATGAAAGGTAACAGACCATAAGTGTTAAGTGCAGTACATAATAAGCTTTCATTCCTTTATTTGAAGATTTGTGGTTTTTCTTGCAAGTCACCAAAACATGATTAATACCAAGTTTTCAGGATTAATAATTGCAGTTGTTTTGGGTGTTCTACACCATATGGATCTTTAATGCTACTGTCAAAATCACTCTCATGAAACAAGCATACTGTTCCATAAACTCAAATAAGAATGCCTAATATTCTACCCTATTACTCAGAAGCGAGTACAGTGGAACCTCGGTGGTTGAATTTAATTCGTTCCAGATGTCGATTTGACAACCAAAATGGAAGACAACCAAAGCAATTTCACCCATAAAGAATAATGTAAATAGAATTAATCCATTCTGGACCCCAAATGACATTAAGGAGAGTCACCTTCTATTAATATCTTTCTGGTGTTGTTTCTCTTTTGTGTCTTTCACCACTAACACTTTGTTCTGGCTCACTGGTTCTTTGTCTCACTAAAAATCCATCCAGTGAGGTGTTTCAGGCTCCGTTTTAACACTTGTCTAAACTGAGACATTACACTGTAATTGTAAATGTTAGAGACGGATGGCTGCTGCTTTGTCTGGATGGTATTTTTCAGCAAACTCCTCCACTTCATGCCATTCAGCACACATTTCCTTGAGAAGGGCAATGGGCACATCATCCCTTCCCTCCTCTTACTCTGATGACAGCTCCTTCATTGCAATCTGTTGCTGTTCCTTCTGAAGGTATACAAGTTCTTGTGGTGAGTTCAGTTCTATGCACCTCCACCAACTCCTCCACATTATCTTCAGTCACCTCTAGGCCCAAGGTCTTTCCCAGGGACACAATATTGTCTACAGGCTCAGACTTATCTTCAAAGCATTCAAAATCCCTGCCTGCCACAAAGTTAGGCCACAATTTCTTCCATAACTATATGGTCCTGGAAAACACATTCCCCCAGGCTTTGTCTATAAGCCTCAAGCTGGTGAGGGTATTGTAATGGTGCCTCCAAAACTCCTTGAAGGTTAAATTAATTTCTTAAGTGATTTCAAAGCACCTTTCAAAAAGTGCTTTGCTGTAGATTTTCTTGAAGTAAGAAATGACCTGTTGGTCCATGATCTGGATGAGAGGAGTGGTGCTAGGAGGCAAGAACTTCACTGTTATAAAACTGAACTCTTCCAGCAATTTGTTTACCAAGCTTGGAGGGTGAGCAGGAGCATTATTCATATGCAAAAGGGTCCCGAGTGGCAACTGTTTTTTAATGAGGTATTTTTTGACAGTGGGAGCAAAGACTTCATGAACCCATTCAATAAAAAATTGTCTTGGTACCCAAGCTTTCATGCTGGCCCTCCACATTAAAGCCAATTTGTTTTTCATAACACTGTTCTTAAAAACTCATGCTTTTGGAAAGATAAACAAGTAAGGGTTCCAGTTTCATGTCCCCTCTTGGGTATTTTCTTCCAGAAGAGGCCTGTCTCATCACAAACACTTGTTGGGAGACAAACCCCTCAGCCTCTATTACTCTTGGAATTCAGTAACATACTTTTCATCTGTCACTTTGTCAGCACTGGCAGCCTCCCCATGCCTAGCCACACTATGAATATCACTTTTCTTAAAATTATCGAATTAACCCTTACTAGCCTTGACTCAGACCCACACTGTCAACTCGTTGTCCAGTGAGCATTCTGTGAACATGAGACCTGAGCCGTTCGCATTGTCAATCGACAACCAAGAACGTATGAAAACCAGGATATTTCTTCTCGAATTCCTCGTTTGAAAACTGACTTTTTCAACAAGTAATGCAGTTGACAACCAAGGTTCCACTATATCTTTGCTACCAAAAATGAATGCTCTAATATTACTCAAAACTGAGTATGTTATGGGTATAACTTTCTAAAACAACAATTATAGATCAGTAACAAATTTTTGAAGAGTTAAATACAGAATAAAGTTAATGTAAAGTACAGTACTAAGCTGAAAACAGAAGATACAATCATATTAGGTAAATTCTAAGTTTGGTCTTACTGTACATTAAAACCCTAACCAAATGCAAAAGTTATAACAATGAAACCTTTCTGAATTATACTAGTAAAAAAAAAAAAAAAAAAAAGGATCTCCAAGTGATTTATATACAATGGACCCTCATTTTTCATAAGGCTTGAAAGTTGTAATTTTCGAAAATCGTAACTTTTTTTCATCAAACATTGACTCACAAATCGTCATTTGATTCGCAAATAGTCATTTGTCTGGGACATGTACACACGGCCCCGGGCCGCCTCACACTTCATTCCCAGCCAGTGTGCCTGACTCAAGAAATCGTAATGACACGATTGCAAACAAACCATACCCCCAGCCAGGATTGAACCCGCTGTCATAGAGTCTCAAAACTCCAGCCCGTCGCGTTAGCCACTAGACCAGCTAGCCACAATAAGATTCATCCAACTAGGTATATTTCTACACCATAGGAAGGTTAGCACAGGCACCTCTGTGACCACAAATGCAAGTTTTTACAGACGAATCTCCAGCTAGCGTGGCCGTGACGAACTCTAGCTCAAGTCCCTTCACTGCCGTCAACATGACTCAAGAAATCGTAATGACACGATTGCAAACAAACCATACCCCCGGCTGGGATTGAACCCGCGGTCATAGAGTCTCAAAACTCCTAGCTGGAGATTCGTCTGTAAAAACTTGCATTTGTGGTCACAGAGGTGCCTGTGCTAACCTTCCTATGGTGTAGAAATATACCTAGTTGGATGAATCTTATTGTGGCTAGCTGGTCTAGTGGCTAACGCGACGGGCTGGAGTTTTGAGACTATGACCGCGGGTTCAATCCCGGCCGGGGGTATGGTTTGTTTGCAATCGTGTCATTACGATTTCTAGTGCCAGCCCTTTGGTAAAGAATGCGAGAAACACATAATTTAAGAAAAAGTTTGTAGAAAAATACAAAAGTGGTGGTGGTAGAGTGGTAGCAGTTGTGATAGTGGTAGAGGGTGGTAGTGATGGTGGTAGAGGGTGGTAGCAGTTGTGATAGTGATAGAGGGTGGTAGTGGTGGTGGTTGTGATAGTGGTAGAGGATGGTAGTGATGGTGGTAGAGGGTGGCAGTGGTTATGATGGTGGTAGAGGGTGCCTTCTTCAGTGATTCAGCAATTCTACTAACTCCTCCAATGTTGTTGGTGTTACATAGGGCTACAGAAAACACCGCCGCCTCAGCTGCTGCTTCACCATCATTATGGACGGCTTATGCTCTCAGTGGCCCTTATAAACCAAACAACAACAAAACACCTCTCATGACATACATAATGACTTATTTTATTCATTCTAGAGTATATTCCATGTTTTTATGTTATTAATATTGTTTACTATGTCATATTAGTTGAAATCTGATAGATAAATAAGCCGTAGAGTTGATATTAATGTCATATTCTCCAACAATAGTCACCTCCCCTCCCTCTGCCCTGTCTGCCATTCACCAATAAGTCTTCAATAAAGGTAAGTGTGATGTTAAATGTTCATTTATACATTTTATTAGAGCTTTACATTTATTTGGCATTCTTTTCTGCATGTAAATCTATATTTAAGCTAGGGAAGTGACCCCTGAAGTGACCATGAGTCCTTATGGAAGGGGATTCCCCTTTCAAACAATGACCTCTCCTCTCTCCCCTCCTTCCTGTCTTCCATTCGTCAACAACAACCTTCAATAAAGGTAACTGTCATGTTGAATGTTCATTCTTTTGTACATGTAAATCTATCTTTAACCCTTTCGGGGTCGACAGGCCCTCTCAGACATGTTCTCAGGGTCGGCCAAATTTAAAAAAAAATATTTTTTCTTATGAAAAGACAGAGAATCTTTTCCTGATCATAATGACACCAAAAGTATGAAATTTGATGGAAAACTTACGGAATTATGTTCTCGCGAAGTTAGTGGTCTCAACGATGTTTACGCATCAGCGATTTTGCCCACTTTGAGCCCTATTTTCAGCCAATTCCAGTATACTGGTCGACAAAAATCATAACTATTTCACTAGAACTCCATTTTTTCTATCGAATGAGTACAAGAAATCACCCATTTACCAATTTCAACTATCCAATACAGTGGTCAGAATTTAGCAATTTTGCCAATTTCACACAAATTTCAAAAGATGCCAATTTCCGAATAGGGTCCAGAATAAACAAAGACATTCCTGGCACTAAAATAACATTTCCTCTGTTCATTAGTCACGTCCCCACGCCTCTCTTACATTCTTTTCTTTACACTTTGAATTTTTATTCTCAAAAAAATAGAAGATTTACTGTTATGCAGACTACTGCATTGGTGTAGAAATGGTATAAATAATATCAGCGTACTTGTGAAAGAATATTAGACTCGCCAGTTGACGTGTATTGGATGCATAGCATGATTTGTTTATTTTTGAACTTCGGAAAAAATCGAACATTTCTGCTACTTTGAGCTCAATTTCAAAGTACTTTTCTTTGTAAAACCAGTCAAAATCATCTCAATTTCTGTAATATGTCTTCCATTCTATAAAATGAGACCAGGAAAACTAGAATACAACAATAAATACCATACGAAAATACAGTGCAAAGTCGCTGTTTTAATCCAAAAACACGGTCAAAGTTTTTCTTCTTCTCATTACTCACTGTGTGCTGCAGGATTTTTTTTATACCGCGCACACTGACCACGTAGACCCATTCTTTCATATGTAGGCTTACCAGCTTTCTCTCGCTAGATTTGAGGGCGCTAGAATTTAGGCGTACTAGTACGTCAAAAACTCTGGTGAGTAAGCTGTACTAGTACGGCTGAAACCCTGAAAGGGTTAAGGTAAAAAAGAAAAAAAATTTTGTTGATGCTTCTGGGTGTCTGGAACGAATTAACTGGATTTACATTACAGTGGACCCTCGCCTAACGATATTAATCCGTTCCTGAGACCTCAACGTTAGGCGAAATTATCGTTAGCCAAATTAATTTTCCCCATAAGAAATAATGGAAATCAAATTAATCCGTTCCTGACACCCCAAAGTATGAAAAAAAAAATTTTTACCACATGAAATATTAATTTTAATACATACAAATTGAAGAAGACATGCACAGTTACATGTCACTTACCTTTATTGAAGATCTGGTGATGACTGATGGGATGGGAGGAGGGGAGTGTGTGGATGGTGTTAATGTTTAGAAGGGGAATCCCCTTCCATTAGGACTTGAGGTGGCAAGTCCTTTTCCGGGGTTACTTCCCTTCTTCTTTTAATGCCACTAGGACCAGCTTGAGAGTCACTGGACCTCTGTCGCAAAACATATCTGTCCATAGAGGCCTGTACCTCCCGTTCCTTTATGACATTCCTAAAGTGTTTCACAACATTGTCAGTGTAATAGTCACCAGCACGGCTTGCAATAGCTGTGTGAGGGTGATTTTCATCAAAAAAGGTTTGCACTTTAAGCCACATTGCACACATTTCCTTAATCTTTGAAGTAGACAACTTCTGG
This sequence comes from Cherax quadricarinatus, assembly GCF_038502225.1. NCBI lineage: Eukaryota > Metazoa > Arthropoda > Malacostraca > Decapoda > Parastacidae > Cherax > Cherax quadricarinatus. The sequence goes on from NC_091380.1 coordinate 4,277,162, forward strand.
TCATGGACCGGGCCGCGGGGGCGTTGATCCCCGGAATAACCTCCAGGTAACCTCCTCTGGAGCAGTTTCCTCAGGTCTGTCCTCTTGCTGTTGAAGATGATCTAGCAGCTCATCAGTGGTTAGTTCATCATTGTCCTCCTCCACCAACTCTTCCACATCCTCCCCACTAACCTCCAACCCCAAGGACTTCCCCAATGGCACAGTGGATTCCTCAACTGGCATAGGATTCCCAGGGTTAGCCTCAAACTCTTCAAAATCCCTTTTGTCTACACATTCTAGCCACAGTTTCTTCCAAGCAGAGTTCAAGGTCCTCTTAGTCGCTTCCTCCCAAGCCTTACCTATAATGTTTACACAACTGAGGATGCTAAAGTGATCTCTCCAAAACTCTCTTAGAGTCAATTGAGTTTCTAAGGTCACTACAAAGCACATTTCAAACATAGCTTTTGTGTAGTTTTTTGAAGTTTGCAATGACCTGCTGGTCCATGGGCTGCAGGAGAGGAGTGGTATTAGGAGGCAAAAACTTGACCTTAATGAAGCTCATTTCCGCAGAAAGTCGCTCTGCCAAGTCTGAAGGATGACCAGGAGCATTGTCTAATACCAGGAGGCACTTAAGGTCCAATTTATTTTCCAGGAGGTAATTTTTCACAGTGGGGGCAAATGCATGGTGTAACCAGTCATAGAAAAAGTCCCTAGTGACCCATGCCTTACTGTTTGCCCTCCACAGCACACACAAATTAGCCTTGAGGACACTGTTTTTCCTGAACACTCTGGGAGTTTCAGTGATACACCAATAAAGGCTTCACTTTACAATCATCACTAGCATTAGCACACATCAACAGAGTAAGCCTGTCTTTCATAGGCTTATGTCCTGGGAGTGCCTTTTCCTCCTGAGTAATGTAGGTCCTGATTGGCATTTTCTTCCAAAACAGGCCTGTTTCGTCACAATTAAACACTTGTTCAGGTTTCAGTCCTTCACTGTCTATGTACTCCTTGAATTCCTGCACATATTTTTCAGCCGCTTTGTGGTCCGAACTGGCAGCCTCACCATGCCTTATCACACTATGTATGCCACTACGATTCTTAGATCTCTTAAACCAACCTTTGCTGGCCATAAATTCACTCACATCACCACTAGTTGCAGGCATTTTTATAATTAAATCCTCATGCAACTTCCTAGCCTTTTCACATATGATCGCTTGAGAGATGCTATCTCCTGCTATCTGTTTTTCATTTATCCACACCAATAACAGTCTCTCAACATCATCTATAACTTGCGATCTCTGTTTCGAAAACAAAGTTGCACCTTTGGCAAGAAAAGCTTCCTTGATTGCCGTTTTCTTGGCTACAATAGTGATGGTTGATTGGGGTTTTGTGTACAACCTGGCCAGCTCAGAGACACGCACTCCACTTTCATACTTAGCAATGATCTCTTTCTTCATTTTTTTTTTTTTTATCACACTGGCCGATTCCCACCAAGGCAGGGTGGCCCAAAAAAGAAAAACTTTCACCATCATTCACTCCATCACTGTCTTGCCAGAAGGGTGCTTTACACTACAGTTTTTAAACTGCAACATTAACACCCCTCCTTCAGAGTGCAGGCACTGTACTTTCCATCTCCAGGACTCAAGTCCGGACTGCCGGTTTCCCTGAACCCCTTCATAAATGTTACTTTGCTCACACTCCAACAGCACGTCAAGTATTAAAAACCATTTGTCTCCATTCACTCCTATCAAACACGCTCACGCATGCCTGCTGGAAGTCCAAGCCCCTCGCAAACAAAACCTCCTTTACCCCCTCCCTCCAAACTTTCCTAGGCCGACCCCTACCCCGCCTTCCTTCCACTACAGACTGATACACTCTTGAAGTTATTCTGTTTCGCTCCATTCTCTCCACATGTCCGAACCACCTCAACAACCCTTCCTCAGCCCTCTGGACAACAGTTTTGGTAATCCCGCACCTCCTCCTAACTTCCAAACTACGAATTCTCTGCATTATATTCACACCACACATTGCTCTCAGACATGACATCTCCACTGCCTCCAGCCTTCTCCTCGCTGCAACATTCATCACCCATGCTTCACACCCATATAAGAGCGTTGGTAAAACTATACTCTCATACATTCCGCTCTTTGCCTCCAAGGACAAAGTTCTTTGTCTCCACAGACTCCTAAGTGCACCACTCACCCTTTTCCCCTCATCAATTCTATGATTCACCTCATCTTTCATAGACCCATCCGCTGACACGTCCACTCCCAAATATCTGAATACATTCACCTCCTCCATACTCTCTCCCTCCAATCTGATATCCAATCTTTCATCACCTAATCTTTTTGTTATCCTCATAACCTTACTCTTTCCTGTATTCACTTTCAATTTTCTTCTTTTGCACACCCTACCAAATTCATCCACCAATCTCTGCAACTTCTCTTCAGAATCTCCCAAGAGCAGTGTCATCAGCAAAGAGCAACTGTGACAACTCCCACTTTATGTGTGATTCTTTATCTTTTAACTCCACGCCTCTTGCCAAGACCCTCGCATTTACTTCTCTTACAACCCCATCTATAAATATATTAAACAACCACGGTGACATCACACATCCTTGTCTAAGGCCTACTTTTACTGGGAAATAATTTCCCTCTTTTCTACATACTCTAACTTGAGCCTCACTATTCTCGTAAAAACTCTTCACTGCTTTCAGTAACCTACCTCCTACACCATACACCTGCAACATCTGCCACATTGCCCCCCCTATCCACCCTGTCATATGCCTTTTCCAAATCCATAAATACCACAAAGACCTCTTTAGCCTTATCTAAATACTGTTCACTTATATGTTTCACTGTAAACACCTGGTCCACACACCCCCTACCTTTCCTAAAGCCTCCTTGTTCATCTGCTATCCTATTCTCCGTCTTACTCTTAATTCTTTCAATAATAACTCTACCATACACTTTGCCAGGTATACTCAACAGACTTATCCCCCTATAATTTTTGCACTCTCTTTTATCCCCTTTGCCTTTATACAAAAGAACTATGCATGCTCTCTGCCAATCCCTAGGTACCTTACCCTCTTCCATACATTTATTAAATAATTGCACCAACCACTCCAAAACTATATCCCCACCTGCTTTTAACATTTCTATCTTTATCCCATCAATCCCGGCTGCCTTACCCCCTTTCATTTTACCTAATGCCTCACGAACTTCCCCCACACTCACAACTGGCTCTTCCTCACTCCTACAAGATGTTGTTCCTCCTTTCCCTATACACGAAATCACAGCTTCCCTATCTTCATCAACATTTAACAATTCCTCAAAATATTCCCTCCATCTTCCCAATACCTCTAACTCTCCATTTAATAACTCTCCTCTCCTATTTTTTCTTCATATCCATAGTAATTCTCACCCTTTTTCCTGTAGGGTTGGCACTAGAAGCTTTCTTGGGGCCCATGGTGACTTATTTTGCAGGTGCAATCACTAAAAAGGCTGTGATAATATGAAATGTTCTGATTGTATGCTTGGAAGCGACCACGGTAGCTGGCTTGTAAACACTGGCACCCACGGAACAAGTGAGGCGGGCTCAGGCCGCACGTGGACACGTCTCAAACGAATCGCGTTGAGCAAGTTTTTTAGCGCTAGCCAAGGCAAAATTTTTGCGTTAAAATATATCACTAGACGGATTTAACGTTATGCGATGCATTCGTTAGGCAGGGGTCCACTGTATTTCTTATGGGGAAAACGGATTCAGAAATTGTCAATTTCGATAATAGTCACACTATCTGGAACGGATTAATTACGAAAAACGAGGGTCCATTGTAGTTTGAGGAACAATAACTGTCCTTGGTGAATAAGTCACATTTGCAACAAACCACAACAAAAGGGTTAGCACCTAATTTTCTGCATTACTATAAAAATTTAAGTTTCTCAGAAAAATAGGAAAAACTAGAAAAATGTCAAGTATCTACTCACCTGTAAAGAGTATCGCATTTTGGGGATTATTACCCCACATATCTATGAAGTGCACAGCATCTCCAAATCGTAAACTAGGATGTCCGCAAAATACAATGCATGGCTGTCAAAACAGAAAAAAAAAATTCATTGCAAAAGATAATTAATAATAATATCAAAGATTTTCTCCATGGGGAAGTGAAAAAAACTCTTCCTCCATAAGCCAGAGGCTAGTAACCCGTTCTCCCGTATAAATTATTAAATTTAAAAAGAAAAACTTAGTTTTTCTTTTTATGTCACCCTGCCTTTGTGGGATATGGCCAATTTGTCAAAAAAAAAATTAAGGATTTTATAACTGATGACATTAATAAAATGAAAAATTACACTGCTATGGTAGAAGTTACTGGTACTTAAATTACAACTAAAAACTGTTCCATTATTGTGTGTGTATGAAAAGATCTATTGGTATAGTTGGCTATAGTTAAGAGAGACTTATCAAGTGCATATACAGTGTTAAGAAAACTATTATTTTTCACCTGTCTGTATTCACTGCTGAAGCCCTCTGCATGTAAACTTTTAAATGGTTTGAGCCTTCCATGGCGGGTGAGGTGAGCATGTGGGAATGGGTCATCCAGGTTATACACTTTGCCCTGCTTACTTGACGATAACCTGTAATAAACATGTTTGATTTACTAAGTAAATAACTTGACAAAATTATTCAGCATCATTCATCTTTAAGGAGGTAGTAAGCAACCGCCCAGAGGTATTACTGTCCTGCCAAGTGAGTGTGAAACGGAAACCTGTAATTGTTTTACATGATGGTAAGATTGTTGGTGTGTTTTTTCTGTTTCAAACATGCAAGGTTTCAGGTACATCTTGCTACTTCTACTTACACTTAGGTCACACTACACATGTATGTACAAGCATCTATATACACACACACACCCCTCTGGCTTTTCTTGTATTTTCTAACCAGTTCTTGTTATTGCTTATTTCTACTTATCTCCATGGGAAAGTGGAACAGAATTCTTCCTCTGTAAGCCATGCGTGTCGTCAGAGGTGACTAAAATGCCAGGAGCAAGGGGCTATTAACCCCTTCTCCTGTGGATATTACTAAATTTAAGAAGAGAAACTTTTGTTTTCCTTTTTGGGCCACCCTGCCTCAATGGGATACAGCTGGTTTGTTGAAATTTAAGTAATTCAACTTTATTCCACATTTATTGCAAATTCATGATAATAACAGCGGAATTCATTCAACAGGCAAACTACAGTATGCAGATTTTTCCCAGTATAACCCAACAGTCAAACATGCAATATATGTCTAAGTTTAGAGAACTATCACATCTTGAGTAAGTGGAACTGGTGGTAAAATACGTACCTCATTTGTTCCAAATTTATTACACTTGCATGATACTGACAGTGGATTTCAGCCAAAAGGCATGCCATATGGATTTAAATCAGGATAACACAATCAAACAATGTTACTTTTTCCAATGTTTCAAGGAGTACCACACCAACCAATTTTAAAAGCATAAAATTTCCTTGTACATATTGTTAGAAGACCAAAGCAATAAAAAATAAGAAAGTTAGTTGTCCCAATTTTTTTTGTATATTCCAACTAAAGCCATGTCAAGCGATGCATCTCCCCAGGTTTCAACACCTCTACAGTGTTAGATATTAAAAAATAATTATTCTGCATCAATAAATTATAAAATACATATGCTGCTAAGGCATTTATGCTGCTGTTGCCAATGAGTGATAATTTCTTGTCAACTTCAACACAAAATCGTACACGATTCTTTTTTTTTTATTCTACCTAGACAATGTACTTTTTTTTTTTTCAAAATCTGGACATGCATACAGAAATTTTATTTAAGGGTATGCTTAATCACTTGAGGGTCCGTGCTGTTGTTACATGGGTTTAAAGCCAGGGTCTGTGTCATAATACTATGTGATGAGCTCAGCTCAGACAGGCTGTGAGCGGTAAATTTGGGCTTAGATACGAGAGAATGGGTTCATGGGGTAAGTGCACCATATAAAACAAATAGTGCAACACACAGTACATAATGAGATAAAACTGCAAAAGTGTTTTTAGTTGAAAACAGTGACTTTGCAGTGTATTTTCATTTGGTTTTTATGATTGTATTCAAGGTTTCTTGGTCTCATTTGATAGAATGGAAGAAATATTACAAAAATAAAAGTGATTTTGATTGATTTTAGGACTGAAAATAGCTCAAAATTGAGATCAAATTAGCAGGAATGTTCAATTTTTGCCAATGTTCAAGAGTAAACAAATCACATCACGTGTCCAATACACATCAACTGGTGGGCCCAATATGTGTTCACGAATGCTCTGATATCATTTATAAAATTATTACAACATTGCATAACAGTAAATCTTTTTTTTTTTGGTGCAAATAAAAATTCCTTGTGTGAATACAAAATCAAAATGGAATTCATGTGTAAACCCTGGAAACATAACTAATGAACAGAGGAAATTTTATTTTTATTGCCAGGAATGCCTACACTGTTTATTCTGGATCCTATTTTGAAATTGAAACATTATGAAATTTATGTGAAATTGGAAAAATTACCAATTTCTGATTACTTTTTTGGAAGGGTGAAGTAGCTGATTGGGCAGTTCTTTGTGCTCAACTGATAAAATAGAAGGCATACTAGCAAAATAGCTAAGAATCTGGTTGACTCGAACAATGTAAGTGGCCTATAATATAGGAGTCAAAGTGGGCAAAATTGCCCATGTGTATATATCGTTGACACAGCAAAATTCACAATAGTGTAATTTTGTAAATTTTCGACGAAATTTCATACTTTTTGATTTATTACCTTCAGTAAAAGATTCTCAATCATTTTATAATTTTTTTTTTAATTCTTGGATCCTGTAGACAAGTTTCAGATTAGGGTTTGGACCCTGAAAGGGTTAAGGGTTAAATAATGCGAGATAATGCTTTAAAAATGCTTACTATCTTTGTCAGACCTAGGTTAGAATATGAAACGGTAGTAGTAGGAAATTCACATTTGAAAGACACCTGCTTGATCTGAGAAACTACCTTACCTTCCCTTGAATCAAACCTGATCACTTTCCAGTCCCCAGACCTTGTAAGACCCTTATGGTTAGCACCTCCCCTACAATATACAGTAATACTAATTGAAAAAGCTTGAAATTCAATTAGAGAAGATAAGGCATTATGTCTGGGATCAAGGGGCTAGTAGCCCCTTCTCCTGTATAAATTACTAAGGGTTGGAGAGAGGGGGTAAAGGAGGTTTTGTGGGCAAGGGGCTTGGACTTCCAGCAAGCGTGCGTGAGCGTGTTAGATAGGAGTGAATGGAGACGAATGGTACTTGGGACCTGACGATCTGTTGGAGTGTGAGCAGGGTAATATTTAGTGAAGGGATTCAGGGAAACCGGTTATTTTCATATAGTCGGACTTGAGTCCTGGAAATGGGAAGTACAATGCCTGCACTTTAAAGGAGGGGTTTGGGATATTGGCAGTTTGGAGGGATATGTTGTGTATCTTTATATGTGTATGCTTCTAGACTGTTGTATTCTGAGCACCTCTGCAAAAACAGTGATAATGTGCGAGTGTGGTGAAAGTGTTGAATGATGATGAAAGTATTTTCTTTTTGGGGATTTTCTTTCTTTTTTGGGTCACCCTGCCTCGGTGGGAGACGGCCGACTTGTTGAGAAAAAAAAAAAAAAAAAAAAAACTTTCATTTTTTTTTTTTGGGTCACCCTGCCTCAGTAGGATACGGCCAGTTTGTTGGAAAAAAAAACAAAGGCATTTTGCTACAAGATGTGTGACAAATGAGAAATAGTTAAGGAGAGACTGAATCTTCAATGTCAACTCACCATTCGGAGAAGATATTAGCATACGCTAATGAGTTCTCAGCCCTCGGCGATACAAAATACATTGGTATGAGGGATAGACCAATGTTGTCAAGATGATTGGAAAGACATTCAAAGAGGTCATATACAACTCCACTTGGATAGCACGGCACAAGAGCATTGCCACCATTACGAACCGTTTGAGCTGAAAGAAAATATTTAGTGGAAAATTACAGTTTCGTAAATATTTTGTTACTTACATTTCAATATCTCAACTGAATATGCAGTGGTATAAATCTAATGTCAGTAAAAATCTGGCTTTAATTCCCAGTTTGTCCTTGAAAGAGTGACCAAGAGAAATGCCTCCAGGCAGCCATGCCCAAATGCAATCTTAAACGGCTCTGATGCACTTCTACTCCTATGGGTCTTTTCCTGTAATCATACCTTCAATGTTTTCTACCACAATGATGGTTGCCTACAATCATTAACTCTGAACTGCACTCCCACCTGGAGGTGGGAAGGGCAGTGCCTTTATTCTGAAGGGTCACAATGTTGCAGTCAGAGGGTAATCTGAATGTTGTCTGCACACTTCTGGAATGTGATTAATTTAAAGTGAATGTTTCCTGCCTTGGGTCACTACCTTGGTGGGACACTGTCATTAAACTAAAAGAAAAAAAAGAATCCCAACTCTATGAATAAGCACAAGACAAACTTTCTAATTTTTCAGACAGAATTCTCCAAGTATGTGCTTCCTTGCAAATGTGCAAAGCAAACATTATTAACAATGTTTCATTCCAGGTAAAGCTTAATCTAGCTACACAAGAGGTAATGTGATGTTATACATAGTGGAGGGGATGGGGTGAAAGAACTCTAGGTTGTCATGTGTCACCTATGGCAGTAATGCAAGTGGGTGCCAGCACCACCTGTTGAGTTTTCCCATCTGAGTGAGTGTCTGTTCTGTATAACAGGTACTTTTCCAATTGTGAATTGCATGAATACACGTTCGAGGAGTCTAGTGTAGGCAGTACCATTTCACTAATGTAAAATGTGTCACTCTCTCCACAAGGAATCTTATACGTACATGTTTACTTCTGTGGGTGACAAAGAATATGTAGCCCCAAGCTCCTTACAGATAGGTGAAACACCAATCCCAACATATTCACCAGTTTTAAATATTTTTACTTTGTCTTAGAATGTAGATATGAAGCACAGTAAATACTAAACAACCCCAAGAGCAACAATAACAACCACCAACATTTTTGCCTAATGGTAGCACAACCAATAACATAACCCAGGTACTGAACATGACAACATGGCAGTCTCAACATCTAAAATTATATGCAAACTGACCAGACCATATACCAACCATTACCACAACATAGAACCAGGCCTACACAAGATTCCTTGTTGAAAGTGTGACCTTCTACATCTGGTGAAATATCAAACAGCTTATACATCAGAATCTTCTAACATATGCGTGCTTGTAAAGCTTCCTCAGAACAATACCTATATTATAAAAAGACAAAACCACCTCATGGAATGGACAAATCCAGATCTATCATAAAGGAAGTGTACAGGACTAGAAGGCATTGTTTTAAAGCAGCAATCTTACAGGCCTCCAAAACTACAGAGTAGAATCAGTGGGAATTTAGTATTACTAAGCCACTAGCCAAACTCATCTTGCATGGGAAAAACGTAACAGGTGATAGTGATGCCCCTCACACCACCACCACCACAGATGACACCTGACCTTGACCAACTTCAACTCCCAATTTCTTGGATGAAAGGACTCTTCATCCAAGAATTTGCTTCTATAAAATTATTAAGCAATAAACAAACAATAGCATAAAATAATTCTCACCTACTGCTACACAAAACTCTCCCAGCATGGAATCAGGATTGAACATTGGAGTGTGGTTGAGAGCCGTCATGATAAGTACATCAGCATTTTTTAAAGAACTTTGGTCAATGGGTCGAGGATGGGTTGTCAAGGTCGAAGACCCACTAAGATAAGCTATCTGAAAATAAAACAGTCTTCTTACCTAACAGTTATCAATTTCCATAACGTAAATAATAAGTGCAAGCAAGGTAACATTTGTGAAGGGATTTTGAGAAACCAGTCATCCAGAATTGGAGTCCTGGTGGTGGGAAAGCACAGTGCCTGCACTCTGAAGGATGGGTGGGGATATTGTAATTCCAACAGACATTTTAAATATGATGTACAAGCACTTCTGGCAAGACAGCTACTGAATGAACACAGGCCACTGCCTTGGTGGTGGGATATAACCCTGTAAAAAAAAAAAAAATATGTATATTATGCTGTCACCTTATTTGTATTTGGATGCTAATACAAATTATCATTACATTGTTGCCAGGCTCCATGCTAAAATAAAACTAAGTTCATGTTACTAAAATATTTTTCCAAAAACAAAAATTATTATGAAAGTGGCTAAAAACAAAGACTTAAATACTGAAATGATTGTTTGGACATAGATGAGCACAGGTTGAAGATGATTTCATGCAAATGGGGTAAAATCATGGAAACTGGATTTCAATCAAGAGGAAGCACAAACAGAGTCATACAGTCCCTGGATAATGGGACGTTATCAGGTTTGATTACTGGGAAGTACAGTGGAACCTCAAATATCAAACTTTCTTTATTCCAGGCGGCTGTTCGAGTGCTGTTACCGAACGAATTTATTCCCATCAGGAATAATGTAAATTAGATTAGTTCATTTCAGACCCTCAAAAATACACTTATAAAAGCACTTACAAAAATACACTTACATAATTGGTTGAGTTGGGAACAGTTCAATACTTGAGGTTCCACTGTATAACTCCATTTTATTGGATAAAGAGGCCTTCACTGGCATCATGGTAACTGCCTCTTGAAGGTATATTAAGTAACATGAGGGACAGCAGCAGAGGGAGTGGGAGACTGAGTAAAGAGTATCTGGAGTAAAGAGTTACCTCGGCAGAAGTGCTGGCATCACAATCTAAATAACCCTCCAAACTGCAACATTTCCCCCCTCCAGAGTTCAGGCACTATTTCCCACCTCCTGAGCATAGCCCAGCAAACTGTCCTGAATCCCATCACAGATATTCCCTTGTTCAAACCAACAGTACATCAATTCCCCATTATCATTTTCCACTCATTTCACCCTAACTTGCTAACACATACCTGCTAGATGCTCAACCCTCTTCCAAGCCTTCTTGGAACATTCCTTACACCACCTTTCATGCAAACCAGATTTACACATCCTCTAAATCAATATCTTTGTCTATCCTTACTAAATGAGCAACTCCTCTTTCACTCTCTGAACTATATTTTTCATACCAGCACAACCTTCTCAAAAATATCATCACTGTAATATATTGTTGAAAGGTTTGTCAATATAGAGGAGTGTGGAACTGTTTAAAGATAGGAATGCTTAGAGAATCTGCCTGGTTAGTAAAAAATGGTGTCTTAGATATACACTAAGTTGATAAATATTATATTGATTGACATAACTCAATGATCAAACCTTCTCATGATCAGAACATATGAGCCAATTACAGCTGCCTAGGCAGAATCCCGAGCTCACAGCTGTCACTTTCAACGCTCCACATACATCCTGAAACAAAGTTGATCATTAAAACTTCTTAGCGGAAAAAAAAATCATCAAAATACTAGTTCCACACTATTATGTGTATATCATGATTTCTAAATAGTTTATTAAGAGTAGTTACAAATTTCTTTTTGTATTACTATACTTTCAATTTTAACTACATATTAAATATCACTTGGTTCCAACTCTCTTTCAATTATTAATACTGTACAGTGGACCCCCGGTTAACGATATTTTTTCATTCCAGAAGTATGTTCAGGTGCCAGTACTGACCGAATTTGTTCCCATAAGGAATATTGTGAAGTAGATTAGTCCATTTCAGACCCCCAAACATACACGTACAAACGCACTTACATAAATACACTACATAATTGGTCACATTGGGAGGTGATCGTTAAGCGGGGGTCCACTGTATATTTATGGAAAGAATTAAACTTATAAGGATCACAGTGATGAATGGTACTGATGAAGGTAATCATGAGGTAGATAGATGAAGGTGCTGAGATATGAGCACTATTACATACACAGGTGTAGGTATGGCCTGCATACCTTGCCATAATGCGATAACCACTTAGGAACCAGCAAATAGACAACAGAAAATAAATTAATATATTTTATTCACCAAAATTAAGTTGATATTTACAACATACATATATATGTAGCCTATGTACAGTATATACTGCTATGTATAATGAGGCAAATGAAAGCACAAGACAGTAAACCATGATGACCAGCTTCACCATGATGACCATGATTCACAGCTTTGGCGAGCTTCCTTGTGACTGGCTGAACCAAGGTGCTGGTATAACAACAAAGGGGCCCCTTGATCGTTAAACCCTTAGCACCTGGTTCACTAGTTGGGAGGCATGCCTATGAGGGTGTTTGACATACAATGAATAAAATATAACATACTCTCAGCATGCCACAAGCACACCCTTGGCAGCAGCCACTCCTAACTCAGTTTTTTTTAAAACTGGCACTTACCAAATTTCAGAAAAGAGCTCATGTGACTGCTGCATTTATTTTAATACTATAATTCTGTACAGCATTGTATATAATAATGACTGTGTATAAAACTACTCACACAAATGCCACACCAATTTTTTAAAACTAAATGCTCATGATTACACAATGTTTGTAGGAGTACAGCATTCAAAATCCAGAGATTTACTGAAATCACTTTACCAAATGTGGAACGGTTCAACAAAAAATATATTAAAAGTAATATATTTGATGGAGAAACCCTAACTCTATTGTGGTCACACAATATGTAAGGAATGAGAAGTAATTAAGTTTGATCTAATTAAAGGTATGATCCAATTCCTTAGATTAAAAGTCCTTCACCAACACTAAAGCACCCCATGAAAGAATGTAATTACTGTTCAAGTGCATCTGAAAAGTGCAAAAGCAACAAAGCAAAAAAAGAAAAATACTTACTATCTTCTCATTATAGGCAAGAATTTGAACATGAGAGAGGGCATTGTTTATAGACTTCATGGAATATGCTGGCTGCCATGTCTTGGGTGCCTTGGCCTCAGAGAGAGGAGCAGGAAGGGAGCGAAGATAATGCTTCCAACGGAATGCATGTCTAGCTTTTGGTGTCCTTTCTATGTACTCTACCAACTCCTCCATGAATAACCTAAGGAATAAGTGAATCTACCTTGGTAAATAGAATCCCAATGCTGAAGAAATAATACTTACAGAGGACTTAAACTTTGGTCAGCTTCCAAAACATTTTCAATGAGTTATGGTTTATTAGTTTTAAGAAAATACCTTAAGTCATGTATATTTGCCCTTATTCATGCATAGGACATGGGAAAGGCAGATACCAGAAGACTTGACCATCTACAGCAAGGATATCTGGTAAGGACTATGTACTATCTCAACTGAGGACTATTATACACAAATAACCTGCACATAGAAGAAACTATTATCTAGTGGGCTGAGAATAGTGAAGCATATGTTTCCTATCCCCACTCTCCAGTCTAAACTAAGAATGTCAGGTAATTGTATCACTGCATTTCAAACCCAGTCTTCTTCTGTATTTTTTGTAATTAACACTACAGCCTCTCCTTACTTAACGACAGAGTTCTGTTCCTAAGACCATGTTGGTAAACGAATTAGTTGCTAAGTGAGGAGCATACTATAAAACTAGTGGGTTTGTGTCAACCATCATTGATATTGTTTTAATGTCACCTTTGCACCATTTATAACATTTCTGGTATATTTTTAAATGTTTATACAGTAGTGTACTGCATATTGTAATAATCAGAATAGAGGAAAACAGCTCTAATATACATTATTTAGGTATGCATACTGGTCAGAGAGCCCGTCATAAGTCCGAGTTGTCGGTAAACGAGTACGTCACTAAGTGAGGAGAGGCTGTATTTGTACAGTATATTAAAAAGCAAAGGACTTTTTTATATACAGCAACAGAGATTTTGTAAGGATTGCCATTATCAAAATTAAGACAATCAAAACTAAGACTTACAATTTAACTTTAAAATCACAAGATATCATACCTTCCTATCTGCAATGTTGGCTCTGTCATAATCACAACACCTTTAAAGCCAGTGCCATTAGTGATGAAAGGCAGTGCCAACATACTATGGTAATTAGACACTAGGATAGCATCCACCTCGGAGAAATCGACCAAGCCTGACGCTGGCGGTACAAACTCTGGTGGAGAGTCTACAAATATTCGGTTCATACACTCGCGAAGCTCCTGGGAAAAAAATAAAATTTAGAAATAAAGTACATAAGTTTAATAGTAAAATATTAAATACTGTACAATTATATTTTCTTTGTAACACAAAGCATACAGTAAAGTCCATATATGCAACCTTTAGGTATCTACTTCCAAAATGTTTCACCTACACAGTAGGCTTCTTTAGTTGAATACAGAGGTGAATAAAGTTGGAGACAGCAGGAGCAGTGGAGAGGTAAGAATAAAGTTGGAGAGTAGTGGAGAGGTAAGAATAAAGTTGGAGACAACAGGAGCAGTGGAGAGGTAAAAGTGACATGATCAGATCTCCTGCCTTGAAGTTTTGCGGTGGCCAGTCCCTCAGTCTTGAGAAGAATTCAACTCCATGATCTCTAATTGACCGAGAGCATGGACATTTGTTTAAATACTGCATTGAAAAATAGGTCCAAGCCTTGAGCTCCAGTAATGCAACTCTCTACAACCCATGTTACAATGAATTCCACTTAAAACTTGTTTTCAGGAATGAACTAAGGCATAAATTCAATGTACAATGTACATTATACATCCACTTGTTACAAATGTGACAAGTTCACCCAAAATGCACTGCAAACTAGTAGCTTTCTTTTGTGCCTAGCAATGCTTTGTTACATGTAAATTACATTACCTGTATACTGCAGAAAAGAGATCTATTATTATCATTAATTATATAATTCATACTTAATATATAACACAAATTATGAATTCAACTTACAAATTCTATGACAAACTTCATGCTCAACAAGTTCACTACTGCATATTCCCTACCTGTGTAATATATTAACAAAAAATGCTTACCCCTTCCAGCTGTGAATCAGCATCACGTGGCACCCAGGTACTGAGATTACTGAGCCTCTGTGATACTACCAGTGGCAGTGGGAGGAAGTGACTCACACTGCTCATGTCTAAGCCACAGTCCAGCATGAGGGTACAACTCTTGAAGGTTACCACGTTGCATGGCTTGTTGGGGTGCCCACTCAAGCAATACTGCAACATATATCATTATACATTCAACTATACACCGACACATCAATCGCCAAGTGGCAAGTCTTTCGCACCTGCTAAGAATTATTTTTCATCAAGCTCAATCATCTGTACATATATCAGTGGCACAGCTATAGGCAGGGAAACAGGGGGGAGGGGGGGAGGAAAGATTTGTTGGGATTTTTAACCAGGAGGGTTAGCCACCCAGGATAACCCAAGAAAGTCGGTGCATCATCAAGGGACTGTCTTATTTCCATTGGGGTCCTCAATCTTGTCCCCCAGGATGCGACCCACATGAGTCGACTAACATCCAGGTACCTACTTGCTAGGTGAACAAGACAACAGGTGTAAGGAAACACGCTAAGTGTTTCCACCTCGCTGGGAATCGAACCCGGACCCTCAGAGTGTGAAGCAAGGTCGTTGCCAGCCAGGCCACAGGGCCTGCATTTCCACCCTTGTCATGGATCAAACCATGAACACTCAGTGTCTGTGGTATGCTATGTATAATAATTTATGTAATTATATTTGTGTGTACCTGTACCTGAATAAACTTACTTGCCGACCAAGCCAGTGGACAACCCTAATGCCTCCAGATGCAAATAATTGTTTTAATAAATTTTTACCACTATATTAACCAATAACCACTAAAGCTCAATAGTTTAAGACATTTCACCTCAATGGGAACAAGTCGCCACCTTTTTTTGGGGTTATCCAAGGTAATTTACACTTGTATGATAATTGTGCTTGTGTGTACCTGTGCATAAACTTATTACACATTCATACTGAAAAAAACGATTTTACGTTTTTTCTCCATTTTATTTTGAAATCCTCTCAAGCTGAAATCCCAACTGAAATTCTAGGCTGTGCCACCACCTCCATTTTACATTATTATTCTAATAATTCTTATTAAAACTTATGGGACATTGAATATTACTAATTTGTGTCTAATATTAGCAATAAAAAAGTGAAATTTTACAGTAAAGTATTAAATTCATGGGGACATGCCAAACTAGTATGAGTTTGTTCAGTGGCTGGGGAATGAGGCCAGAGGGTTTGATCCAAGGAAGGGGAGGTCAAGTACAATTCCTTGGATCAAGAAATCTGTCTGGAGGGGAAAAAAAATTAATTAGTGATTAAGTTTCAAGTGATGAATTACCAGTTTCATTGTTGCTTCTTGATTGATGTTAATGTTGTACCAGTCACCACTACACAGACTGACAGTCTACCTCCCAGTACCCAGGACTGTCAGTCTACCACCCAGTACCTAGGACTGTCAGTCTACCTCCCAGTACCCAGGGCTGTGTCTACCTCCCAGTACCTAGGACTGTCAGTCTACCACCCAGTACCTAGGACTGTCAGTCTACCTCCCAGTACCCAGGACTGTCAGTCTACCTCCCAGTACCCAGGGCTGTCAGTCTACCTCCCAGTACCTAGGACTGTCAGTCTACCTCCCAGTACCTAGGACTGTCAGTCTACCTCCCAGTACCCAGGGCTGTCAGTCTACCTCCCAGTACCTAGGACTGTCAGTCTACCTCCCAGTACCTAGGACAGTCAGTCTACCTCCCAGTACCTAGGACAGTCAGTCTACCTCCCAGTACCTAGGACTGTCAGTCTACCTCCCAGTACCCAGGACAGTCAGTCTACCTCCCAGTACCTAGGACTGTCAGTCTACCTCCCAGTACCCAGGACTGTCAGTCTACCTCCCAGTACCCAGGACTGTCAGTCTACCTCCCAGTACCCAGGACTGTCAGTCTACCTCCCAGTACCTAGGACTGTCAGTCTACCTCCCAGTACCCAGGACTGTCAGTCTACCTCCCAGTACCCAGGACAGTCAGTCTACCTCCCAGTACCTAGGACTGTCAGTCTACCTCCCAGTACCCAGGACTGTCAGTCTACCTCCCAGTACCTAGAGGAAACAGTTCCCAAACCTCAACAACAACTACCAGTCTTAACTCGTCAGTACCGGGAATCTCCACCAGTCATTTCAATTCCCCCCCAGAAAAAATAAAACTCGCTGCGCAGAGAAAGACTTCTGGTGACCAACACCTCGATTAATATTACTGCGTCAAGGGAGGTCAAAAGTCACAAAAAAAAATGGAGACAAGTTTAAGAAATAACGAAGGAAAGAACGCACATCCTCCCTCTACCACGTCTCAGACACTACTAACCCGCGTTTTGTATATGTAGTAATAACGAACCTAAAAAAATAATAGGCCTCAAAAAACAAAAAACGTGAGTAAATTGGTATCAAAATTTGGTTATTTATTATTTAAGTTATTTGAGTTTGAAGAATTTGTGTTTCCAGTGAATATATGGCCTGACAGTGGGTTCTGTCCGAAATGCATTGCACAATTATAGCTTTTTTTTTTTTCATTTAAAAGCGGAAAATATATTATGTAAAATTTATGTAGTGTCATGAAAATTAAATTTTACTTTATTTTACTTTAGTTATTTTTACTTATTACTGTTTTAGGCTCGTCGTCTATTAATGGACGTTAGAACTATTTGCTGCTATTATTATTATTATACTCAAAATTAAGCGGTAAATCTGCAAGGGTCATATAGCGTAAATGATAATAATTATTATTATAATCAAAGCTAAGCGCAAAATAATAATAATAGCCTTGATTATTATAATTACAAAGAAGCGCTAAACCCACTAGGGTCATACAGCAATAATATCCTTGAGAGGATACCTTGATACTGGGAAGGGCTCTTGATTCAAGAAATTGTAGCTACGTTCCTCTTCCTCGCATCAAATCTGGTTATTTCCCCTTCTCCATCCAGGGGAAAGACAAATCCATCTCCTTGGATCAAAAGCCCATCACATGCATCGTCATATCAATTATTATAATCACAGAGAAGCACTAAACCCCTAGGGGTCGTACAGTGCCTGGAGGTACCAGTTTGATCCAAGGAGAGGCCAATTCTTGGGATCAAAAACCCCTTTGAGTGGTCAAATAGGAGGTAGGTCCAATTCCCTGGATCAAGAGCCCCACATTGGTAAATATATAGTGAAGCCTGGAAGGCACTAAGATTGAATTCAAGGACTTAAAGCACACGTTCAATTCCTTGGATCAAGAGCCCTTCCCTAGCATCAAGGATTATTATTATAATCAAGGGGAAGCGCTAAACCCGTAGGATTATACAGCGCCTGTGGGGGGGATGTGGAAGGTATTCAGGCTTAATTCAGGAAACTGGAGCACAGATCCAATTCTCTGAATCAAGAGCCCCTCACCAGCGTCAAGGAGCCTTCCTTGAGGGGCTAGCATCAAGGAACCTTCCTAGGAAGGTCATCCCATCAAGGAAGAACTTGAAATAATGTATTCAAATTGGAAAAGTTTAGATTTAGAAAGGATGTAAGGTAAGGAAGGCCCCACTTTACAGTTCTTCGCTAATACAGCAGTCTTCAGTTATACCCATTCTTCATTTAGACTTAATATGTTCACCACTCACTGTAAGGTGCTACCATCCTGTGATAATAAGTTGGTAGACAGTAACCACCCAGAGTGGTACTACCATCCTGTGATACTAAGTTGGTAGACAATAACCACCCAGGGTGGTACTACCATCCTGTGATACTAAGTTGGTAGACAATAACCACTCAGGGTGGTACTACCATCCTGCCAAGTGAGTGTAACACGGAAACCTGTAATTTTTTTGTGATGGTAGGATTGCTGGTGTCTTTTTCTCTCATAAACATGCAAGATTTCAGGTACGTCTTGCTACCTCTACTTACACTTAGGTCAACTACAGATGCATGTACAAGCATATATATACACACCCCACTGGGTTTTCTTACTATGTAGTTCTTGTTCTTATTTATTTCCACTTATCTCCATGGGGAAATAGAACAAAATTCTTCCTCCACAAACCATGCATGTCGTAAGAGGTGACCAAAATGCTGGTAGTAAGGGGCTAGTAACCCTTTCAGTATATATTACTAAATTTAAAAAGATTAACTTTCATTTTTCTTTTTTTGGGCCACCCTGCCTCAGTGGGATATGGCTGGTGTGTTTAAAGTAAGAAGTAATGTATGTACTGGATATGCAATTTTAAGGCTTGAACTCTATTGCTCACTTAATATATCATAGTGTAAACATGTTATCAGACTTTTATATGCATTTGAAAGTGAAAAAAAGGCTGTTTCACTTTACAGCAATTTTCCCTTTACTGCAGTAGCCCAGAACCTAACCTGCTGTATCAATGGGGCCCTCCTGTTCTAAATTGTCTAAAAATTCACATTCTTTGTAAAGGAAATACGTAAACCAACATTTTCAAATACATTTATTATAAAACATTCATTAGCACGTTACAGTGTCAACGAGTACTATCTCAAACAAATACAGACATCACAGGACAAAACTGAACTTAAAAAAAAAAAAAAAAACGAGCATTACGTTCCTTGCTCTAACTCCAAACTACCTTTGGCTCATGCAATCACTACTATTAATAAACCACATGCGAATGAAGCAATGTGAATGTTTGCAATTAAAAAAAATCCTTTGTGTGGAATGTAACCGATGAGAACAGCATGTGACAAAGTCAAGCCTTAACAACTGAAATGATGAAAATAGTATAAAATACCAACAAATTGATGATTAAGAGACATGCAACAGTTGGGTATTTTTATTGTTGAAATGTTTCACTTATGCAGTAGCCTTCTTCAGTCAAATAGAGAGAATGGATTGAAGGTAAAGATGATTACGTCATCTTTAAGAAGTGACAAGGTAAAGATGATCACATCATTTTTACTGCGTCACTTCTGCTGCCTTCAATCCATTCTCTGTATTTGACTGAATTACAGTGGAACCTTGGTTTTCGTATGCTCTAGTTTGTATGTAAAACTAGAGTTATTCTCCATAAAATGCATTTTTTGTTAATATTTTTTTGGGTGTCTGGAACAGAGTAACTGGATTTATATTATTTCTTATGTGAAACATTGCTTCCGTTTCCATACAATTCGGTTTATTGTCAGACTTTTTCCAAATGGATTAATCACGAAAACCGAGGTTCCACTGTATTATAATCAAAACTAAGTGCTAAACCCACCAGGGTCCTATATGACTGAAGAAGCCTACCACGTAGGCAAAACATTTCAACAATAAAGATACCCAACCACTGCAAATGTGTCTTTTTCATCAACTGAAATGATGTAGAATTAAAAGAAATATTACTTTTATAAACATTCATTCATCCATCAGAAAACACCAGTCAAACTTTGGATTGGACCTGAGTACACAAGATGGCTGATACATAATGATCCTAAGCTAAAAACTGGTGATCACTAAATCATTTCTTTTTTTAAATTAATTCTTGACATGTTTATGATGGAAAAAGAAATCTTGCATGCCACGCTTTTTAAATTTGATCAGTTTCATTATACAGTGGACCCCCGGTATTCGATGGCATTGATATTCGATAAATCCGGTATTCGATGCATTTTAACGCAAAAATTTTGCCTTGGTATCTGATCGAAAACCCGGTATTCGATGTGATTCGTACGAGACGTGTCCACATGTGGCCTGAACTGCCCCGTGTGTGCCAGTGTTTACAAGCCAGCCAGTGTGCGTGCATCTAAGGATACATTCGGTACATTCCCTATTATCACTGTTTTTGGTGCTCGTTTCTGCAAAATAAGTCACCATGGGCCCCAAGAAAGCTTCTAGTGCCAACCCTGTGGTAAAAAGGGTGAGAATGAGTATGGAAATTAAGAAAGATTTTGAAGGGTTTGGGGCTAACATTGAGAAGCCTATGCCAGTTGTGGAATCCATTGTGCCTACTTCCAAAATTAAGGAAATGTATGCAAGGTGGGTTGAACTACAAACCTTTATGGATGAAAATTACCCTAACACAGCTATTGCAAGCCGTGCTGGTAACTATCACAATGACAATGTTGTGGGCCATTTTGGACAATTCGTAAAGGAACAGGAGGTACAGAGCTCTATGGACAGATTTGTTGTGCGACAGAGGTCCAGTGACTCTCTTTTAATGCCTAGTGGCATTAAAAGAAGGGAAGTAATCCCGGAAAAGGACTTGCTACTTCAAGTCCTAATGGAAGGGGATTCCCCTTCTAAACAGTAACAACTTCGACACTCTCCCCTCCTCCCATCCCATCAATCATCACCAGATCTTCATTAAAGGTAACTGTCAATTATTCTATTGTTATTGTAATTATTCTATTGCATTAAACTCAGTATTTCATGTGGTAAAATTTCTTTTTTTCATACTTTTGGGTGTCTTGCACGGATTAATTTGATTTCCATTATTTCTTATGGGGAAAATTGATTCGGTTTTCGATATTTTCGGTATTCAATGAGCTCTCAGGAACGGATTAATATGGAATACCGGGGATCCACTGTATATATAAAAAAATTACAAGACAAAACACTAGCCAAGTAGTACTTTGACTACGATATGAAATCTTACCATATTTTTTTCTTTGTCTTTTAAAAAGTAAAGCCATCCAACAGTGAGATGAACAAGATATATAATAATCATTTTGTGCCAATATATCAAATTACCATTACATGGATAATAATGTTCAAAATATCATATAAATTCATTCAATCTCTATCTTGCCAGACGTGTGCTGACAAAAATGTTCAGAACTTGCAATTCAGTATGTGTTTCCTTCTTTGGGTCACCCTGCCTTGGCAGGAAATGGTCATTGAAGAAAAAAAAAAAAAAATTATATTACTAAATAGCACAAAAGACATTACAGAATCCTCATTTTAATAGCTGCTAAGAAATCTTTTATATTTAAAGTAAATACTCACAAACGAACACAATGTACTCACAGTGTTCCCAAACTTTGTAACGAAACTCTCTGAAATTTTACAGGAAGATACGGTAATGCAACATTTTATACACACTGCAGTACATTGTACTACAGTACAATGTTTAATGAAAATAATGTAAAAGAAATGCAAATACCAGCATCTGTACTTTTTTTTTTTTTGGCAACTTCCACTGACATTTATAAATTGATGAAAATGTTTGCTAATATAGCCATCAATAATGCTTTCACTCAAATGAATTTGTACAGGCAAAATTTTTTTATTAAATTTATTAAATTTAATAAAAATTTATTAAATTTTTTTACACGTTTGATCTTTACTCCTTCAATTAGCTTGAGGAAAAAATTTTGTTTATAAATTGATGATTCAGTATTTTACCGTGTTCTGCAACACAATATGAATCTAAAATGAATTACTCGTGAAAAATTTGCTCAACTTTTGAAGGTAAAATGCAGCATGAGTCAGCAATTCTCCTTCACAGTATACAAAGATAAATAATGATAATGAGAGAGACTCATAATACAGTTTGAGATCCACTTGTACTTTATTTGCTGCATTATAAAAGAATAAGACAAACTCTTTCACCTATTAGCAACAAGATCTTCCACAAAATACAAGATTTGTAAAATTATACACATCAAATCAGAAGCTATATGGTGAATCTTCAATACTGAGCACTAGACCAGCCCTATTTTAAATTTTTCATGATCTATGGGCTCATCCATTATAAAATTTTATCAATTTACCCAGTAGGGACCTTATTAAATTCTTCCCAAATTTACCCACCCCCTTTGCTAGTAATGTGAGAACCCTAAATTCAGGCATTTACAAAGTAGGTACAGAAGTATTTTTTTTTTAACAAAACTTATGAAAATTGTATTGTATCTACTTCCACAACCACTCCTATAAAATTAACCAAATTGACAAGTTTATTCTGTTTTCTTCTTTCGTCTTCCACGGCCATCTTGAGCACTGCCAGCCCTCTTTCCTGACTTCATGTACAGCCCTCGGGGTCTGCCTTTCTTTCTCTCTGCTCGTTCTTTTTCTTCTAACTCTTGATTTTCACGTTCAATGAGAGTAATTAGTGTGTTGCACCGACGCTGGAGCTCCAGTGCTGTTCTACTCTTAATAAACCAATCAAAACGGAATTGTGGTGCAGATCTGAAAAAAACAAGAAAAAACAATCACACATTAAAATTACGTACTATATAAAATAAACCTTTGTCTCTATAATGCACAACATTTTTGCATTCTTTCTACTGCAATTTCAACCAAAAACAAAATATTTACATTACAGCCTCTCCTCACTTAACGATGGAGTTCCGTTCCTAAGACCACATCGGTAAACAAATTCGTCGCCAAGTGATGAGCATACTATAATAGTAGTGGGTTTGTATCAACCATCTTTCTTGTTGTTTTAATGTTACCTTTGTACCATTTATAACATTTTGGGTATATTTTTAAATGTTTATACACTAATGTACTGTATATTATCATAAACAGAATAGAGGAAATAAGCTCTATTATACATTATTTAGGCATGCATACTGGTCAGAGCCTGTCTTAAGCCTGAGTCGTCGGTAAATGAGTATGTCGCTAAGTGAGGAGAGGCTGTATTATAAAAAAAAAAAAAAAAAAAAAAAAAAAAAAAAAAAAAAAAAAAAAAAAAAAAAAAAGGCTGGAGGCAAGTTACCCATTTCAACATCACAAAGGAAAATATTCAAATAACACTCCTGTTGATGAATTACACTTGTGCAACACTTGGATATCTTTATTGTGGAAACATTTCACCAACTAGTGGCTTCCTCAGTCCAACACAGAGAAGACTGATTATCTCAAACTCCTCCTGATCTTCAACCATTCTTGTCTATATTGGACTACGGAAGCCACTGGTTGGCAAAATGTTTCCACAATAAAGATGCCCAAGTGTTACACCGGTGTCTAATTCATCAACCTGTTGGTTCTCTGAACCAATTATCTACAGTTCTCTTGTTAATGGTTCTTGCCTCTTGCCACTCACAAAATGTTATATGACATTGTTCTGTCAACCTCAAACATCACACTGCCATTTTAATGACCTTTACTATTACACTTTTTTTGTTTTTACCCTTTGATTTCTCATGCCTTTATCAGGTATTTTTCACTTGGCACAGTTTCTGCTGAGGTAATACAACCATTATAAAGCAAATACTGGATAAATTCTAAAGGGTGAATAACTTAATTCTTTTCTGATACATCAATCATTTCCTATCAGACGGAGTGATTAAGTAAGACACATGCAACACCTGGGTATCTAGATTTGAAATATGCTTCATCCACCAGGAGTTTTATCGATCTAATAGAGAGACATGAGAATGTAGACTTGTATGGAAGAATTCAAAGAGGTGGAAGTGATGAAATAATAATAGATGGAATAAGCATTGGCAGGGTTTATAGAAATGTAATTTGCTGGTTATGGAAGTAATGGTCAGCTGTGATGTACGATGGAAATTATGATGAGTGATGATGGATGATGATTACTTTGTCATCGTCATTCATCATCACTCATCATCTACATCATCGTACATCAAAGCTAACAATTTAATGTACGTCTTAGTAGTAGTAGTAGTTGTATTCGTAGTGTTAACTGTTGTTGCAGTTGTCACTGAAATTGTAGTAATCGTAGTTGTCATAGTCATCACCGTAGTAGCAGTCACCAAATTTATAGTGGTGATGGTAGTAGTAGTGACTAATGATCATACTGCCTCACCTAACAGCAGCTCTCAACTCCTCATAGACATTCTCCTTATCAAAGCCCAGTTTGTGTAGCATACACACAAGAAAGCGATCCTCCTCTTCTGTATAGTTTTTCCCTTTGTTAGTTCCGTAAGAGATTCGGAGTTGGTGGAACGGCGCTCGGTATCGAGCCATCTGCAAGGAATAAAATTACTTACTAAAAATCAGCTAATGCAGCTTCTATAAACTTTTCACTAAAGAGAAAAAATACTCATTTCAAGAGTTATACAATAACATGCCATCATGTGGCCTACATGACCAGCATGAAATAAGAAGTTTATTTGACAAGATACACCAGTTAAACTGTCATTAGTCAGCTAGTGAATGCCAATATTTTGCTACTTTTATCATTACAACCAATTATTATAAGAAAAATAACAGAACTCAACAACAAAACACATTAACATTCATTAATCAACCTTCTCACCTTAGCATCAAGAGCCTTTTTAATTGATGCCCTTCTCTGAATTTTTGCCTCGCCCCTTTCAATTTGTGCTAGAATTCGATCACAATCTTGAAGCTCTGAACAGCGCTCCCAAAACACCGCAGAATATTCCATCACCTCATCAGGCGTTTTACCCTCGACTTCCTGAAACAATAACAAATACACATTCAGATTAAAAATATTTATGTTCAACAAGCAAATATACTATATGGATTATGAAGCCATACAGCAAACATTTTATGTTTAGCCCTAAAATTAACATTTTAGGTCCCACTTTAAAACTAGATTTTATTTCCAACAGCAAAACAGGAATTTTATATCTAAGCCATAAATTAAAGGTCATGAACCATCTCTAATTCAATGAGATATGGTATAATATTTTATTTTAAAAACAGCCATTTCCCACCAAGGAAAAAGGAACTGAATGAAGAATCCAAATTTTTTTTATTCCTTTTCAGTAATTACATTCAAGAAAAAAAAAATTGATAAGGAGGTTTTTGGATAAATCAGACAGATACATTAGAGATGAAATTATTCATTGTACAGTGCTTACCTTGGCAATGTTTTCGATATCATCTCGACCAAACTTCTCATTGGCCTTGATAAACTGGTTAAAGTCTCGCTTACTCCAGTTGAGGAAGCCTTGTGTGAGCAGACTGTCCCGCTCCTCCATCTCCTCTTCTGTAACTGGTTCTGCTTCATCGATTTTCTGTTGCTCCTCTTTCTGTATACGAGCAGCTTCTCCCATAAACTCAGGATTCTTTGGAACCTGCAACACAAGGTTGTGTCACTCACAATACTGAAGCATAGATTACCACATTCACTGTATATACAGTAGGACCCCCGTATCCATGGGGGATACATTCCAAGGATCTGCCGTGGATACCAAAACCGCGAATAGTAGCAAACCCTTTAAAGTTTAACTGATAAATTATGCACAATTAGTAGAGAATTCCTAGGTAGTAGGTTGGTAGACAGCAACCGCCAAGGGAGGTACTACCGTCCTGCCGAGTGAGTGTAAAATGAAATCCTCTAATTATTTTACATGATGATAGAATTGCTGGTGTCTTTTGTCTGTCTCATAAACGTAAGAACATAGGAATGGAGGAACACTGCATAAGACCTACTGGCCCATACAAGGCAAGTCCTTATCAAAACCACCCCTACCCTAAACTACCCAAGAGTTTACTCCTGTACCCACAACACCAAACAAACCCAGCTCCTTCCACTCATACATTTGTCCAATCTCTTTTAAAAGCTGCCCAAGGTCCTAGCCTCAATCACCCTACTCGGAAGACCGTTCCACACATGCAAGATTTCAGGCACAACTTGCTACTTCTACTTACACTTAGGTCACACTACTCATGTATGTACAACCATCTATATACACACCCCTCTGGGTTTTCTTCTATTTTCTTACTATTTCCTATTCTTGTTGATTTCCTCTTATCTCCATGGGAAAGTGGAACAGAATTCTTCCTTTGTAAGCCATGCATGTCATAAGAGGCGGCTACAATACCAGGAGCAAGGGGTCAGTAACCCTTTCTCCTGTATACATTACTAAAGTTAAAGAGAAACTTTTTTTTTTTTTTTTTTGGGGGGGGGGGGGGGGCACCCTTCCTCAGAGGGATACAGCCAGTTTGTTGAAAGAGAGAAATAGAGAATTATTACTTTTTCACTGATGGGCTTTGAAAAACTGTCAGCTTCTCTACTTTTGTACTTTGGGGCAATTAATATGCAAAATTAAGAGGTATTTTTAGGACAGTAAACCATGGATAACTGAAATCGTGGATCCTGAATCAGTGGATACAGGCGTTCTATGGTATATATTTTTGCAATGCATTTAAATGTCTTTAGAAGCTGTTAATCCAAAATTGTTTGGCATAATTAACCCTTAACAGCACAGCAGAAGGAAGACAAGGGGGTAGGGAAGAGTTAGCTGTGACATTTCTGTGAAGGCAGGTAGAGTTAGATATGACATTTCTATGATCGCGGGGAGAATTAGCTGTGACATTTCTGTTTGGGTTTGGGATATTGGCAGTTTGGAGGGATATGTTGTGTATCTTTATATGTGTATGCTTCTAAACTGTTGTATTCTGAGCACCTCTGCAAAAACAGTGATAATGTGTGAGTGTGGTGAAAGTGTTGAATGATGATGAAAGTATTTTCTTTTTGGGGATTTTCTTTCTTTTTTGGGTCACCCTGCCTCGGTGGGAGACGGCCAACTTGTTGAAAAAAAAAAAAAAATTCTGTGATGGCAGGGAGAGTTAGCTATGACATTTCTGTGATGGCAGGGAGAATTAGCTGTGACATTTCTGTGATGGCAGGGAGAGTTAGCCATGACATTTCTGTGTTGGCAGGAAGAGTTAGCTATGATATTTCTATGATGGCAGGGAGAGTTAGCTGTGACATTTCTGTGATGGCAGGGAGAGTTAGCTATGACATTTCTGTGATGGCAGGGAGAGTTAGCTATGACATTTCTGTGATGGCAGGGAGAGTTAGCTGTGACATTCCTGTGATGGCAATGAGAGTTAGCTATGACATTTCTGTGATGGGAGGGAGAGTTAGCCATGACATTTCTGTGATGGCAGGGAGAGTTAGCTGTGACATTCCTGTGATGGCAATGAGAGTTAGCTATGACATTTCTGTGATGGGAGGGAGAGTTAGCTGTGACATTTCTATGATGGCAGGGAGAGTTAGCTGTGACATTTCTGTGATGGCAGGGAGAGTTAGCTACGACATTTCTGTTGTGGCAAACTCACTGTACACAAATTTGAAAACATTATCAATTCTTTAACTAAGGAAGTTTTAAAACATGTATGTTCATTACAAAAATTATTGTCAAATACCAATATTTTATTTAAATCACAATGAGCAAACCCTTGACAAATAAACAGCAAAGTACAAAGACTAAAACAATTTTTAAGCAAGAATAGGAGGACCCAGTCTAAGTACGTATTCATGCAAGTAATTACTGTTCAATAACAAAGATACCCAACCTTACTTATCAACTTGTCAGTATTTTATATAACTTTCAATATAACTATCAATCAATTTATAATACGTACTCTGCGCTGAACCTTATCAATAAACTGTGCATTCTTATAAACCAACACTTAAGCCAGTTTACCCTGCTCTAATAGCAATTAAGCTAATAATAAGGAATTGGCATAAAAAACCCATGAGACATAAAACAAATGTTAGGACGATGTGACTATCTACAGTACATCCACATTTAAAAATATAACTTAAAACTTCAATATAAATGTTTTTTCCAATGCACCAGCCTTATTGTACTGAGACAGGGCGACCGACAGAAAAAACAAAAGTTTTCCTTGTATATTTAGTAATTTATACAGGAAAAGAGGTTACTAGCCTCAATTATAAATGTAAATTAATCTTATAGCTATCTCTTTCTAGATCCTATAAGGAAACCACTCACCTTGTAGCTAACAGTCTTCCGGTAATAGTAGATCTCCTTATCCAGCAGCTCAAATAATCTCGGAGGGAAGAACTGGAAGTCTTGTACCACTGGCTGCTTGGGTGGTCGAGGCGCCTGCAGATACACAATATATTTAACAAAACTGTCAATAAAGCAAATTGAAATTTATTAATGCATCTTCAAATATGTCATTACAAAACACAGTAAAGTTTTTATTTCATGTAGTAATAGGGGAGAGTGGATGGCTGGTAATGCAACCGTGGTGGCAGAAACAAGATTATTGTGCCAAGAATTTAATAAGACCATTCTGAGAAGAATACACCGTGTTGTTTCCAGATCAACTGAACTGGCAGATTTTGTTCTGTATTTACAGTATGTTAAACCAAGGTCAATTAATTGAAGGTTTACTGTACGTAAAATGCATAAATACTGTTAATTTTTAAATAAAGTAGTAGCAATTACTTCATTATTATTATTATTATTATTATTATTAATATTATAAGATGAACTTTCCTCATTTAAAACTACTCACAGTACAGTATAAAAGATCAATAAAAAAAAACGAGTCTCCAGCATTTTAAGACTAACTACAATAAATGCTTTGAAGACATGACAATGTATGTATTGTATGTACAGTATACAGTGGACCCCCGGTTTACGATCAGCTCCCAATGCGACCCATTATGTAAGTGTATTTATGTAAGTGCGTTTGTATTTGTATGTTTGGGGGTCTGAAATTGATTAATCTAATTCACAATATTCCTTATGGGAACAAATTCGGTCAGTACTAGCACCTGAACATACTTCTGGAATGAAATAATATCGTGAACCGGGGGTCCACTGTATTTACTTACTATTCATGCTTTTTTTAACACACCTGCCATCTCCCATTGAGGTAGGATGACCCAATAAAAAAGAAAAAGCTCCATCACCACTCACTCAATCACTGTCTTGCCAGAAGCTGATAACACAGTTCAGATGCTCCTCCAAACTGCACTATCTCCACCCCACCAGATTGCAAGCACTGTACATCTCACCTCCAGGACTCAAGTTCAGCTAACTGGTTATCCTGAATCCATTCATAAATGTTACCCTGCTAGCACTCCAACAGTCCTTCAAGTCATGAAAACCACTTACCTCCACTCACTCCTATCTAACATGCTCAACCCAAGCCTGTTGGATGTCCAACCTCCTTTATCATAGGTAAAAATAACCAAAGAAAAAGGGATAATAAATTTGGTTAGCAATGCCTGAACCAAAGTCTAACAAATGTAGGAAAAAAAAAAAGGCAGGTAAAGAATGTAAATATACATGAGACATGCCACTGTAGGATAATAAGGATATAAGTAAGAGGAAGAAATTTGTAATGAAGCCGAGAGAAAGATTAGATTTGGTTTCTGTGAGCTTAATTAAGAAAAACAGAGGATTATAAAAGATAGGAAATGAGGACTAGAACTAGAATTAATACGTGAGAAAGGGAAAGTTTGCTATGGACATGGATGAGAATATTAAGATGTTTATCACAAATGATGAAACAAAAATTTAACAAGCGCTAAAGTGACAAGTCTTAGACCATATCCAAAGCAAATGGTGATGCAAACAGGGTTTGCAATAATTCACACACACAAAAAAAAAATTGTTTTATCCTAGGAGGAAAAGGAGTCACATGGCTTATGCAAAATAGAAAACATGATGTCTGAGTCAGAGTTCACTGGAGAAATGCAGGGATTGAAGCTCATAACAGGTAGGTATGAAAAGCCTCTTTCAAGATCTCCAAGAATAATTTTTTCCTGTTGAAAATGCCAGAACTTGTAACTAAAAAAAAATGTAAAGTATTTAGGGAAACAATGCAAGGTACATGCGGCTTGAAAGGGAAAGGTAGACACTGACTTCATGCCCAGATTAAAATTCCACCTACAGCCTACTAGGCAGAAAAGCAAGCCAATGCAATGCTCTCCCACAGATTTAATATATATATATATTTTTTTTTTATCACACTGGCCGATTCCCACCAAGGCAGGGTGGCCCGAAAAAGAAAAACTTTCACCATCATTCACTCCATCACTGTCTTGCCAGAAGGGTGCTTTACACTACAGTTTTTAAACTGCAACATTAACACCCCTCCTTCAGAGTGCAGGCACTGTACTTCCCATCTCCAGGACTCAAGTCCGGCCTGCCGGTTTCCCTGAACCCCTTCATAAATGGTTACTTTGCTCACGCTCCAACAGCATGTCAAGTATTAAAAACCATTTGTCTCCATTCACTCCTATCAAACACGCTCACGCATGCCTGCTGGAAGTCCAAGCCCCTCGCACACAAAACCTCCTTTACCCCCTCCCTCCAACCTTTCCTAGGCCGACCCCTACCCCGCCTTCCTTCCACTACAGACTGATACACTCTTGAAGTCACTCTGTTTCGCTCCATTCTCTCTACATGTTCGAACCACCTCAACAACCCTTCCTCAGCCCTCTGGACAACAGTTTTGGTAATCCCGCACCTCCTCCTAACTTCCAAACTACGAATTCTCTGCATTATATTCACACCACACATTGCCCTTAGACATGACATCTCCACTGCCTCCAGCCTTCTTCTCGCTGCAACATTCATCACCCATGCTTCACACCCATATAAGAGCGTTGGTAAAACTATACTCTCATACATTCCCCTCTTTGCCTCCAAGGACAAAGTTCTTTGTCTCCACAGACTCCTAAGTGCACACTCACCCTTTTCCCCTCATCAATTCTATGATTCACCTCATCTTTCATAGACCCATCCACTGACACGTCCACTCCCAAATATCTGAATACAGGTCTCCCTCAACATTCGCGAGGGTTAGGAGATCAAGAGCCTCGCGAATGTTGAAAAACCGTGAATGTTTGGTGCCCCAATATATTGTAGGGAAATATAATACAATACTGCTTCCTTAACTTGTTGAACCATGAACAATCATAAAATACATGAAAACGTCGTAAATTGTACTAAATACTGTATATGCATGTTATGTTTTACTAACATGTATGTTATTAAATACCACAGACTCCTCCACTGCCTCCATCAATGCCTCCACCACTTCCTCAACCACTGCGAGTCCCTACTACCCTCCCTCCGAGACCCGCAACTGGCAGCCAGCCCTCCCACCACTCAGTGTGGTGAGTGTTTTGTTTGTTCATTATTTGCTATTAAACTACAGTATAAATAATGTAAACCCATTCATGACTGCATATTGGAATGGCTATTCAGAAAGGTATTGGACGGTGACATCATGTGTTTACTCTTGAACACAGCAAAGAATCAAACATTTCTGCTTCTGCTAATAATAACAATAGTAGTAGTAATAATAATAATAACAATAATAATAATAATAATAATAATACGATATAATTGAAGAAGGAAATTGTACAAAAATACGAGGGAGTGGTTGACACATCGTCAGTGTGGCTTTGTTTATGCTGGAGTGAACATTAGTCTCCCTGCTCTTCCAAACATTTCACAATAATTCAGCAGTTGAGGCAGTGGTATTTAATAACATATATGTTATAAATAATAATAGTACATATTATTAATAACATGTATGTTATTAAATACCACTGCCTCAACAGCTGCCTCAACCACTGCCTCAATCGCTGCCTCACCCACTGCCTCAATCACTGCCTCAATCGCTGCCTCACCCACTGCCTTAATCGCTGCCTTAACAGCTGCCTCAACCACTGCCTCAACAGCTGCCTCAACCACTGCCTCAATCGCTGCCTCAACAGCTGCCTCAACCACTGCCTCAATCGCTGCCTCAACAGCTGCCTCAATTGCTGCCTCAACAGCTGCTTTACCCACTGCCTCAATCACTGCCTCAACAGCTGCCTCAACAGCTGCCTCAACCACTGCCTCAATCGCTGTCTCAACAGCTGCCTCACCCACTGCCTCAATTGCTGCCTCAACAGCTGCCTCACCCACTGCCTCAATCGCTCCCTCAACAGCTGCCTCACCCACTGCCTCAATCGCTGCCTCAACAGCTGCATCACCCACTGCCTCAATCGCTGCCTCAACAGCTGCCTCACCCACTGCCTCAATCGCTGCCTCAACAGCTGCCTCAACCACTGCCTCAATCGCTGCCTCAATCGCTGCCTCAACAGCTGCCTCACCCACTGCCTCAATCGCTGCCTCCTCAACAGCTGCCTCAACCACTGCCTCAATCGGTCTCAACAGCTGCCTCACCCACTACCTCAATCGCTGCCTCAACAGCTGCCTCACCCACTGCCTCAATCGCTGCCTCAACAGCTGCCTCAATCGCTGCTTCAACAGCTGCCTCAACCACTGCCTCAATCGCTGCCTCAACAGCTGCCTCAACCACTGCCTCAATCACTGCCTCAACAGCAGCCTCATCCACTGCCTCAATCGCTGCCTCAACCACTGCCTCTACCACTCCAGTCACACTCAATCTACAAGCACCAAACACAATGAATTATTGTGAAATGTTTGGAAGAGCACGGAGACTAATGTTCACTCCAGCATAAACAAAGTCACACTGACGATGTGTCAACCACTCCCTCGTATTTTTGTACAACTTCCTTCTTCAATTATATCGTATTTATTATTATTATTATTATTATTGTTATTATTATTATTATTTTTATTATTATTATTATTACTATTGTTATTATTAGCAGTAGCAGAAATGTTTGATTCTTTGCTGTGTTCAAGAGTAAACACATGATGTCACCGTCTAATACCTGTCCGAATAGCCATTCCAATATGCAGTCAAGAATGGGTTTACATTATTTATACTGTAGTTTAATAACAAATAATGAACAAACAAAACACTCACCACACTGAGTGGTGGGAGGGCTGGCTGCCAGTTGCGGGGGTTGGTGGGAGGGTAGTAGGGACTCGCAGGTGGCGGGAAACTTGAATATGATTTGGCGGCTGGGAATTTGGCGGTTGGGAATTCGCGAATGTGTGAAGCCCGCGAAAGCTGAAAACGTGAATGTTGAGGGAGACCTGTACATTCACCTCCTCCATACTCTCTCCCTCCAATCTGATATCCAATCTTTCATCACCTAATCTTTTTTCTATCCTCATAACCTTACTCTTTCCTGTATTCACTTTTAATTTTCTTCTTTTGCACACCCTACCAAATTCATCCACCAATCTCTGCAACTTCTCTTCAGAATCTCCCAAGAGCACAGTGTCATCAGCAAAGAGCAACTGTGACAACTCCCATTTTATGTGTGATTCTTTATCTTTTAACTCCACGCCTCTTGCCAAGGCCCTCGCATTTACTTCTCTTACAACCCCATCTATAAATATATTAAACAACCACGGTGACATCACACATCCTTGTCTAAGGCCTACTTTTACTGGGAAATAATTTCCCTCTTTCCTACACACTCTAACTTGAGCCTCACTATCCTCGTAAAAACTCTTCACTGCTTTCAGTAACCTACCTCCTACACCATACACTTGCAACATCTGCCAAACTGTCCCCCTATCCACCCTGTCATACGCCTTTTCCAAATCCATAAATGCCACAAAGACCTCTTTAGCCTTATCTAAATACTGTTCACTTATATGTTTCACTGTAAACACCTGGTCCACACACCCCCTACCTTTCCTAAAGCCTCCTTGTTCATCTGCTATCCTATTCTCCGTCTTACTCTTAATTCTTTCAATAATAACTCTACCATACACTTTACCAGGTATACTCAACAGACTTATCCCCCTATAATTTTTGCACTCTCTTTTGTCCCCTTTGCCTTTATACAAAGGAACTACGCATGCTCACTGCCAATCCCTAGGTACCTTACCCTCTTCCATACATTTATTAAATAATTGCACCAACCACTCCAAAACTATATCCCCACCTGCTTTTAACATTTCTATCTTTATCCCATCAATCCCGGCTGCCTTACCCCCTTTCATTTTACCTACTGCCTCACGAACTTCCCCCACACTCACAACTGGCTTTTCCTCACTCCTACAAGATGTTATTCCTCCTTGCCCTATACACGAAATCACAGCTTCCCTATCTTCATCAACATTTAACAATTCCTCAAAATATTCCCTCCACCTTCCCAATACCTCTAACTCTCCATTTAATAACTCTCCTCTCCTATTTTTAACTGACAAATCCATTTGTTCTCTAGGCTTCCTTAACTTGTTAATCTCACTCCAAAACTTTTTCTTATTTTCAACAAAATTTGTTGATAACATCTCACCCACTCTCTCATTTGCTCTCTTTTTACATTGCTTTACCACTCTCTTAACCTCTCTCTTTTTCTCCATATACTCTTCCCTCCTTGCATCACTTCTACTTTGTAAAAACTTCTCATATGCTAACTTTTTCTCCCTTACTACTCTCTTTACATCATCATTCCACCAATCGCTCTTCTTCCCTCCCGCACCCACTTTCCTGTAACCACAAACTTCTGCTGAACACTCTAACACTACATTTTTAAACCTACCCCATACCTCTTCGACCCCATTGCCTATGCTCTCATTAGCCCATCTATCCTCCAATAGCTGTTTATATTTTACCCTAACTGCCTCCTCTTTTAGTTTATAAACCTTCACCCCTCTCTTCCCTGATGCTTCTATTCTCCTTGTATCCCATCTACCTTTTACTCTCAGTGTAGCTACAACTAGAAAGTGATCTGATATATCTGTGGCCCCTCTATAAACATGTACATCCTGAAGTCTACTCAACAGTCTTTTATCTACCAATACATAATCCAACAAACTACTGTCATTTCGCCCTACATCATATCTTGTATACTTATTTATCCTCTTTTTCTTAAAATATGTATTACCTATAACTAAACCCTTTTCCATACAAAATTCAATCAAAGGGCTCCCATTATCATTTACACCTGGCACCCCAAACTTACCTACCACACCCTCTCTAAAAGTTTCTCCTACTTTAGCATTCAAGTCCCCTACCACAATTACTCTCTCACTTGGTTCAAAGGCTCCTATACATTCACTTAACATCTCCCAAAATCTCTCTCTCTCCTTTACATTCCTCTCTTCTCCAGGTGCATACACGCTTATTATGACCCACTTCTCGCATCCAACCTTTACTTTAATCCACATAATTCTTGAATTTACACATACATATTCTCTTTTCTCCTTCCATAACTGATCCTTCAACATTACTGCTACCACTTCCTTTGCTCTAACTCTCTCAGATACTCCAGATTTAATCCCATTTATTTCCCCCCACTGAAACTCCCCTACCCCCTTCAGCTTTGTTTCGCTTAGGGCCAGGACATCCAACTTCTTTTCATTCATAACATCAGCAATCATCTGTTTCTTGTCATCTGCACTACATCCACGCACATTCAAGCATCCCAGTTTTATAAAGTTTTTCTTCTTCTCTTTTTTAGTAAATGTCTACAGGAGAAGGGGTTACTAGCCCATTGCTCCCGGCATTTTAGTCGCCTCATACGACACGCATGGCTTACGGAGGAAAGATTCTTTTCCACTTCCCCATGGACAATAGAAGAAATAAAGAAGAACAAGAGCTATTTAGAAAGATAAATTTCCCAACAAATCCCCTGCACAATGAACTCTTACCTAAAAACACTACCACCATCATCCCACCTTCTATATACAATACAGGATCCATGCTACACCTATGACCTCGGTACCTCTCACCCATTCTTAACTACCCCAACATCAGTCACTCATGCATTTAATGCCTTGACAATAAAATTTCCTCTCCAACAATCATAGCATGAGAGACCTGCTATTTCAAAACAGATTCACCTCACACTGCCCTGAAATCATTATATTTCTTCTACCTTCACCACACTCCCACATCCAAACTACTCTAGGTCTGACCCAATTTGCTAACACTCCAAGTTCCAGCCTCACTCCTGAACTCCATCATATACCCCCCTCCACAACCCTACCCCAACATGAACCTCACCCAATGCCAAATCCTCACACAACAAAAAAATCTAGTGTATTTTCATAAAAATAATGACCAATGCCCAAGTTGAAAAGGAAGATAAACCAAGAAATGCTGTAAAGCATCAAGAAAACTAGTAAGAAAGTGGAGAAGATTCCTATTGCAGTAACAACTCAAGGAATTACACCTAAAATGTGAAAGACTTAGAGATCCTGGACTTTATATACTAGCCTGTCTGAGCTCAACAGTATTTTATATATCCTGATTATAGCCCCTCTTGTTCTTTTTTACTCCAGTGTCATAAGACCAAGTTCTCACATTCTGATTTAGGTGCACATACTACCTTGCTTTGCAAGGCAATGTATGGTATTAATGCCCTTTCAAAACAGCTCTCTATAAGTTATCCCTCAATAAGTTTTTTTTATTTTGAATAAAAGTCTCTATCCATAGCCAACAGGCAATTTCCCAAACTGAAAACATGGAGACATAAGACAAGGTCTCTATATTTTAACCAAGGCATGATACACAATATTTAAGAGCTGGTAATGTAAAAACATAAGAATAGAGGAAAACTGCAGTAGGCCTACTGGCCCAAGCTTGGAAGGTCTTTCTCAAGCTCAACCACTGTTGCTTGTATATTAGATTTAACTATATTTAGGTTATGCAAGTACAGTGGACCCCCGGTTAACGATATTTTTTCACTCCAGAAGTATGTTCAGGTGCCAGTACTGACCGAATTTGTTCCCATAAGGAATATTGTGAAGTAGATTAGTCCATTTCAGACCCCCAAACATACACGTACAAACGCACTTACATAAATACACTTACATAATTGTTCGCATTCGGAGGTAATCGTTATGCGGGGGTCCACTGTATTAGCTTCAAAGACTACTCTAATTTACAGCTTGTCTCAATCATCTACAACTGTATTGCCAAACCAGCAAAACAACCCCATAACAAAGTTTAAATTCTGTGCTAAACAATTTTAATGTTGCTTTAATAATGACAAAAGATACTTAACTAGCCTTGAACCAAAGCTATCATGCTACAACAACTGCGATGTTGTTATATTTTTTAGCAAGGTAAATACTGGAATGATGATGGTGACTGTTTCTCTCTTTGAGTCACCCTACCTTGGTGGGAAATGTCCTACGTGGAAAATACACTGTAGAGAAACCCTCAACATAACAAACTTCCACATATATCTGCTGCGTCAAACAGTTCGGTAACAAAAGTCAAAGTCTGTTGGTTTCATAACTGTGAGTTATTATCACAGCAAAACTCTCTCTTCTTTATCCACCATCACTGCCATTATAAACCATCCACTCCCTCCTAGCAGTCCATTATACCGAGGGGATTTACTGGATTCTTGTTTTTTTAACATGCTGGTCGTCTCCCACCGAGGCAGGATGACCAGAAAAAGAAACACTTTTACTATCATTTACACTATCATTGTCCTGCTAGAGATGTGCAAATACGAAAGTTCAGATGTCACTCCAAACAGCAAATATCCCCACCCCTCCTTTACAGTGTAGACATTGGACCTGCATATTCTTAATATAAATTACCTACTGGAAATCAACATAAACAATTAATTAAATTCAGCCCATCAGAAAGTGATTTTTTCTTATTTATGACACCAATCACTTACCAACAAGATAGGGTGACCCCCCCTAGAAGGAAATACATTCACCATCACTCATCCAACAGGTGTCCTGCCAAACATGCACAAGCATCACAACTGACATCATCAGAACTACAACATCCCCACTTATCCTTGGTTCAATAGTTAGCAAAAAACAAAACTGACTTTTTGTGTATATTTATATTTACATTGTACATGTATACATACAATATTTAGTTATTAAATAGTGTTTCAATCATTTATTCAAGAGATTCAATGCACCATAAAACTATAAATGGATTAAAAGATTTCATTATCTATGATTTATTAAATCAGTGTTAATGTGCTTTCAGATGATTCTTTGTAACCTGCACTACCAAGAGAGGGAGGCACTACAATCAAGTTTAAAGTGCTATCTAGAGAAATTGAAGGATAAAGAACAAACATCTATATCTAAAAATATATGCCAAGGTCAAAACAATCTTTCTCTGTCTACCACATCACTCTGCTCTCAATCCCTACAAAAACTTGTGCAATGTGCATTTTTTAACTAAAATAGTAATATTTCCTTAGAAATATGCCGGTCAGTGATTTTTGCCCAAGCCTCCCCAAATACATATGCTACAACATTATTAAAGTCAAAAACTTGAAGTAAAAAAAAAGGGGGTGGCAAAAGCAAAGGCTGTACAATAAAGTTCCAGCAGGCCTACTTACTCCTCTCCAATTAGGCTGAAGAGGAAAGTTTTAGTCTGTTAAATAGAGAAGATTTTTGAATGAAATGGTTAATTTCTCATTTACAAACTAAGGCTACTATATAGCTAACAATAACCAGGTTGTCTTCAATGGCTTAAGAAATCGTAATGACACGATTGCAAATAAACCATACCCCCGGCCGGGATTGAACCCGCGGTCATAGAGTCTCAAAACTCCAGCCCGTGGCTAGCTGGTCTAGTGGTTAACGCGACGGGCTGGAGTTTTGAGACTCTATGACCGCGGGTTCAATCCCGGCCGGGGGTATGGTTTGTCTTCAATTAACTTTTAAAATATAACAGTACAGTGCAGTACAGTACATTAAAATATTTCATAGTATTTCAATGTTTGTAAATTGGATAACCCATATTGAGAAAATACCTGGAAATTCAAAAGTTGAAATTCAATTATGGAACAAACTACAGTCTCTCCTTACTTAGCGACGTACTCGTTTACCGACGACTCAGACTTACGACAGGCTCTCTGACCGGTATGCGTACCTAAATAATGTATATTAGAGCTGATTTCCTCTAATCTGTTTATTATAATATACAGCACACTACTGTATAAACATTTAAAAATATACCAGTAATGTTATAAATGATGCAAAGGTAATATTAAAACAATATCAAAGATGGTTGACACAAACCCACTACCATTATAGTATGCTTCTCACTTAGCAACAAATTCATTTACTGATATGGTCTTAGGAACGAAACTCCATCGTTAAGTGAGGAGAGGCTGTACTACCAACAGCAACTATTTAGCCCTCTTCTTGATCAGAGAAACAACTCTTCTTGTGGAATAAAGGTCCAATGTATCATCAACACAGCTGTGATTAATAATGAAATTTTCTAATATTTTAGTTAATTAAATTTCTCCAGTGATGTTAGTGATATTCTGACAAATTCCTGGAAGTTAACTACAGAAAGCTGTGCACCAAAACTATGTAGCATTAAAGATTGTCCAAGGATGTTATGATCACAGTGTAAATAAATATTAGTGGTTAAAAAAAAATTATACAAGTTTCATGAAAGGAGTAAGAAAGAGCCACCAAGAGTAATATGAGAAAAAATATTTGAAAAGCTTATGAGAGAGCAGCATCTGGCTGTAACAATGTACCTGGCCAAACAAAATAAATTTCAGAAGCAAGCAAATGATAAAGGCAAGGAGCTTTTCAGCGACAAGTGAATGATGATGTTAGGAATGAACAAATGATAAAAGAATGAAAATAATGATGTAGAACTCTGGCACGGCGTAGTGGTACTGGACGGCCCCCTTACTGCTCTAAAGTGAAAATCACTGCAGAGTGCATCATAGCCTTTTTTCACTTTCAAATGCATATAAAAGCTTGATACATAGCATGTTTACACTCACTATCATATATTAAGTGAGCAATAGAGCTAGGCCTAAGAATGTATATACAGTACATACATTACTTCTTCTAAAATATTTTTATCCTTAGCTAATAGTGAGTGGTGAATATATTTATTTTAAGAAGTCTGAATAAATGAAGAAAACCGTTGCATTAGTGAAACACTGTACAGTGAAGAGCTGTAAAGCAGGGCCCATCTGTACTAGAATTTCCATATTATGAATCCATTCACATATCAATTTTCCCTAATTCTATTCCTTCTATTTAATTAAGACATTTACCCTTTCCATATGATTTTCCTTTCTTTTCTAATGGATACCTCAATACCATATGTCCAGGGAAAACAATATAGATTATAAAGATACATGATATTTTATTTATCCTAGAACCTAAAGAAAAAAAAATGCCTTTTCACTATCAGTGCAAAAATGTTCAAAGTATACAGGAGGGAATTTTTTTTATCCATTTTTTAACTACAGGTACTGTAGGATCGTGTAAGAGAGAAGACGATTATTTTCCAGTAAAAGTATGCTTTAGACAGTGTTGTGTCATGTTACCTTGGTTGTTCAGTATATTTACTGATGGGGATGTGAAAGAAGTGAACACTAAGAGTTGGGAAGAAAAAATGTGCAACTGAAAGTTCAATTGTACATTGGGGAGTCTGACACAAAGTAAGAATTGTCACATTTACTCTCTACCTGTGACAGTTCTTTTTGGAGATTCTGAAGAGAAGCTGCAAAAACTGGTGGAGAAGTTTAGGAGGATATGTGAAAGGAGGTGGAAACAAAGTGAACACATAAAATAGCAGGATAAAGAAGTAATGAATATAAAATTGGAGGGAGAGTGTATGGAGAAATTAATCAGATATTTGGAAATGGACCTGTTGGCAGATGGTACCATTGGAGATAAGGTAAACCAAAGAATAGATAAATGTGAAAAAATTGTGTGCAGAGAATTCTGAATAAAAAAAAATAAGATCTATGGGGTCAAGATGGGGCATATGCCAGAGTAATATGGGTGGGAGGCATGATCTTTAAAGGTTGCTGTGAGGAGGTGGAAAGCTTTGGAGATACCATGTCTGAGAGCAATGTGTAATGTGAATATTATGCAGAATTAGAAGCACTGAAATTAGAAGAAAGTGAGGGGGGTTATGAAAAGGTAATCCCACGTGACTGAGGTGATTTGCTTCATTAGGGATGGATAAGAAAAGGACAGCAATGAAAGCATATAAATCCAGGGTAAAGAGTAAGAGGCATAGTGGTCACCCCACGATGGGCTACTAAAAAAATGGTTATAACTATGACCATAATTTTTAAAAGGGTGGACCGGTAAGCCAGCAGAAGGCTTCGGTCGGATAACCAAAAGCTCTAACGGTGAGTCATCATCTGACTAAGACCCACAACAGGAAACACTTGACCCGTTTCCTGACGAACCTTACCTAACTTAATCGGGATGGGTTGGAGGGAAGGTTTGAGAAGGTTCTAAGTGGCAGAAGTTTGAGCATTTGGCAGGTGTGCATAAGTATGTTAGTTAAGAGTGAATTGAGGCAAAGTGGTTTATATGGTTTGAAGTGCTAATGGAGTGTGAGCAAGGAAATATTTATGAAGGGATTCAGGGAAACCAGTTAGCCATACTTGAGTCCAGGAGGTGGGAGGGAGAGACTGACAGTCGAATAGTAATCTGATTGAAATATCAGAGAACTTCTGAAAAAAAAAAAATTACAAAAGGCCAGTGTGTTTACCACTGGGCCAGCTGGCTCTAATAAGATTCATCCAATTAGGTATATTTCTATACACTATAGAGAAGTTAGCAAGAGCCCCACCATGACCACAAATGCAGATTTTTACTTCTGGAAAGATGGTGACAGAAATGACAGTGAATATGTTTTCTTTGGGTCACCCTACCTTGGGGAGAGATGGTCATCGAATTTAAAAAAAAAAAAAAAAATCTTTGTTATCAACCCACCCATCTTATATACCAAGGCTTGACCACCTACCTTTGGGGCTTTAGGTTCAGACACTCTAAGAGCCTCCCGGAAGTAGGCATCCACTGCATAATTGGCCTTCCTCTCTCGTTTAGGTGGCTCAATCCACATTCCAACAATTGCCTTCTGTTTGTTTCTGCAAACAAATTAAAAT
The DNA here is from genome assembly GCF_038502225.1 of Cherax quadricarinatus. Lineage (NCBI taxonomy): Eukaryota > Metazoa > Arthropoda > Malacostraca > Decapoda > Parastacidae > Cherax > Cherax quadricarinatus. The sequence continues at coordinate 4,319,537 of NC_091380.1, forward strand.
ATAAACTCATGTACTTTAATAAGCTATGATAAAAAAAAGCTTATACTAGGACACACATTATAATGTTTATCTGATTAATGCAAATAATATTCACCGAGAAAGTAGATTATGGTAAGTGAAACTTGGAGGGGATATAAAAACACAATATGGTTAACTTATTGTATTTTAAGTGAAGGAAATGGAAGATTAGATGAATGCTTGGAACACGCCTATGACTGCAGGGTCTGTCATAACTTCCTCAAAAAGTCTTCAAAAGTTTAACACATTGGTCATTTCCCACCAAGGCAGGCTGATTCAAAACACACCTGCATTATTACTCATTTTCTAGCTATCTTTTCAAAGGTGCACAGATATCACAATTCAAATGCATTAACAACGCAAGTTTATCTTTAACTACTTTGCAAGGATAACTACAAAACTTAGGACATGATACAATTAGTTTTAATGATTCAATCTACAACATTAAAAATTAACCACGAGAAAAAATATTCCTGAAACAAAATATACACATCCTCAACAAATACATCTGTTAAAGAAACACACCTGTAATCTTCACCCTCAAACTGGTAGACCGAATTAGTAGGGACATCAAGTGTGAACTGGCGGAGCGACGACTCTCCGAGGGCCTCCAACTTCTTATTTAACTCTTCTGTCTGTTAACAAATAAAAATGAAACATGACATTTCTAAATAATTCAGAACACACACATTGTCTAAGTAAACAAGACACAAAACAGTGAATATTTCAATCTCTCTGCACCAGGATCCTCCTCAGTACAAAACACTTTCTTTTTAACACATCAGTCATTTCCCAAAGAAGCAAGGTAACTCAAAAAAGAAGAAAACACTTTCAACATCACAAAACATATTTTTGTTAAAGGATCCAAGTGCAGGCTTCATAAAACAATCAACTGTATTTGTCTACTTTCAAAATGTAGGTTATCCTAGTTCTTGGTTTGTGGGTGCATATGCTAAGACAGAGAACTTTAACCTGTAAACGGTCCAAACGTATATATACGTTTTTTCAACATTTGAAAGTATGTAAAAAAGTAGATCTTCTTTTTGTTTTTTTGTTTTTACATTTGAAAATGTGTAAAAAAAACTTTGATCTACTTTTTTTTTTGTTATATTTGAAAATATGTAAATATGTAAATATGTAAAGGGAAAGGGGACAAAAGAGACTGTAAAAATTATAGAGGAATAAGCTTACTGAGTATACCAGGAAAAGTGTACGGTAGGGTTATAATTGAAAGAATTAGAGGTAAGACAGAATGTAGGATTGCGGATGAGCAAGGAGGTTTTAGAGTGGGTAGGGGATGTGTAGATCAGGTGTTTACATTGAAGCATATATGTGAACAGTATTTAGATAAAGATAGGGAAGTTTTTATTGCATTTATGGATTTAGAAAAGGCATATGATAGAGTGGATAGAGGAGCAATGTGGCAGATGTTGCAAGTATATGGAATAGGTGGTAAGTTATTAAATGCTGTAAAGAGTTTTTATGAGGATAGTGAGGCTCAGGTTAGGGTGTGTAGAAGAGAGGGAGACTACTTCCCGGTAAAAGTAGGTCTTAGACAGGGATGTGTAATGTCACCATGGTTGTTTAATATATTTATAGATGGGGTTGTAAAGGAAGTAAATGCTAGGGTGTTTGGGAGAGGGGTGGGATTAAATTATGGGGAATCAAATTCAAAATGGGAATTGACACAGTTACTTTTTGCTGATGATACTGTGCTTATGGGAGATTCTAAAGAAAAATTGCAAAGGTTAGTGGATGAGTTTGGGAATGTGTGTAAAGGTAGAAAGTTGAAAGTGAACATAGAAAAGAGTAAGGTGATGAGGGTGTCAAATGATTTAGATAAAGAAAAATTGGATATCAAATTGGGGAGGAGGAGTATGGAAGAAGTGAATGTTTTCAGATACTTGGGAGTTGACGTGTCGGCGGATGGATTTATGAAGGATGAGGTTAATCATAGAATTGATGAGGGAAAAAAGGTGAGTGGTGCGTTGAGGTATATGTGGAGTCAAAAAACGTTATCTATGGAGGCAAAGAAGGGAATGTATGAAAGTATAGTAGTACCAACACTCTTATATGGGTGTGAAGCTTGGGTGGTAAATGCAGCAGCGAGGAGACGGTTGGAGGCAGCGGAGATGTCCTGTTTAAGGGCAATGTGTGGTGTAAATATTATGCAGAAAATTCGGAGTGTGGAAATTAGGAGAAGGTGTGGAGTTAATAAAAGTATTAGTCAGAGGGCAGAAGAGGGGTTGTTGAGGTGGTTTGGTCATTTAGAGAGAATGGATCACAGTAGAATGACATGGAAAGCATATAAATCTATAGGGGAAGGAAGGCGGGGTAGGGGTCGTCCTCGAAAGGGTTGGAGAGAGGGGGTAAAGGAGGTTTTGTGGGTAAGGGGCTTGGACTTCCAGCAAGCGTGCGTGAGCGTGTTAGATAGGAGTGAATGGAGACGAATGGTACTTGGGACCTGACGATCTGTTGGAGTGTGAGCAGGGTAATATTTAGTGAAGGGATTCAGGGAAACCGGTTATTTTCATATAGTCGGACTTGAGTCCTGGAAATGGGAAGTACAATGCCTGCACTTTAAAGGAGGGGTTTGGGATATTGGCAGTTTGGAGGGATATGTTGTGTATCTTTATATGTTTATGCTTCTAGACTGTTGTATTCTGAGCACCTCTGCAAAAACAGTGATAATGTGCGAGTGTGGTGAAAGTGTTGAATGATGATGAAAGTATTTTCTTTTTGGGGATTTTCTTTCTTTTTTGGGTCACCCTGCCTCGGTGGGAGACGGCCGACTTGTTGAAAAAAAAAAAAAAAAAAAAAAAAATGTAAAAAAAAAATGTATATCTACTTTTGTAGCAATACACATGTGAACGTAGATCTGCTTGGACCGTTTACGGGTTAAATGATTACTTTTGCATTAATAATCATAATAATGCCACTAAAATTAATGCAAAAGAACAGCAACATTATTGTTGCAGATAAACAACAAATATATTACGACAATTAATGTTTTGTTAGCAGCCTATTTTATAATTTTAAAATTGTGATGAACTTTTAAAAACTTAGAACCCAATTTATGTCAGAACAGAAACTGCATTTAATACTCACTTTCTCTTCACCTCTACCAATAATAGCATCAATATCTTCATCAGTAAACTCGTCATCTTTGCCTTTAAACACTTCATTGGCACCATGTCTGATCATAGCCAACATCTCATCTTTGGCCAAGGCATTTGTCTTGTTGTCCATCAAACGGCCTGAATGAAAAACAGAAACCAAGCTCATGAATAATGGATTTAAAAACAAAGCATAATGATCATTAAATGTAAAGTAGGCAACAGACAAGATGAAACAAGAACAAGACTTACTTAAAAAAGGAAAATGCACACATGCAATGCTTCGTCTGTGTATTTTGGGTCACACCCTTAACTGCAGTTAGTCAAAGTCAGTTAGTTTTCATCTCCATGCCCCCCCCCCCTATTCTTTCCTATAAAATTGTAAATGTAAAAATTGGAAATAGTCCCCTTTAGTTCAATAGGAAAATTGAGAAACTAGTTTTCCTTCTTAACTTAATGTTATTTTTTAACTATTCTAAAGAGTCATCTTAAGGAGTAAACTATAAATAAACAACAAATAAAGTGAGAGAACAGTGAGGTTTCTGACACTTGTTTCTGAGCTGCCACATGTTAAGGTCATTCCTTGTTTTTACTTTGGGATCAAGGGACCCCTAGAAATTTTTCATGCCTGATTAACAACTGCTGTATTATGTTATTATGACACTCAAAGAATTTTTTTTAACACACTGGTTGTCTCCCACAGAGGCATGGTGACCCAAAAAAGAAACACTTTCATAAACATTAACACCATCACTGTTTTGCCAGAGGCACACTGATACGACAGTTTAGATGTCCCTCTACACAGCAGATTGTACTGCACTTGGAAACTTCAAAACATACGAGGAATAAAAGGCACACTATCACGATAGACGACCGTTTGAGGGGAATATGTGAGGTGATAAGAGGAAAAATGTCCTCATGGGGAAATGTCACCAGTGTTATATCTTCGAAATTGGTCATCCTGTGTTATTTAACTATTGTAAGAGAATATGTTCATCACTTAATATTATAGCGCGAAAGTCCCCGTTTATAGCTAAAATAGAGACTTTTGGCGTTATATTATTATCTGTTAATATATGAAAAATACCATGGTATTATCATTATTTTGTTATTTTTATTATTTTTTTTTTATTATCACACCGGCCGATTCCCACCAAGGCAGGGTGGCCCGAAAAAGAAAAACTTTCACCATCATTCACTCCATCACTGTCTTGCCAGAAGGGTGCTTTACACTACAGTTTTTAAACTGCAACATTAACACCCCTCCTTCAGAGTGCAGGCACTGTACTTCCCATCTCCAGGACTCAAGTCCGGCCTGCCGGTTTCCCTGAATCCCTTCATAAATGTTACTTTGCTCACACTCCAACAGCACGTCAAGTATTAAAAACCATTTGTCTCCATTCACTCCTATCAAACACGCTCACGCATGCCTGCTGGAAGTCCAAGCCCCTCGCACACAAAACCTCCTTTACCCCCTCCCTCCAACCCTTCCTAGGCCGACCCCTACCCCGCCTTCCTTCCACTACAGACTGATACACTCTTGAAGTCATTCTGTTTCGCTCCATTCTCTCTACATGTCCGAACCACCACAACAACCCTTCCTCAGCCCTCTGGACAACAGTTTTGGTAATCCCGCACCTCCTCCTAACTTCCAAACTACGAATTCTCTGCATTATATTCACACCACACATTGCCCTCAGACATGACATCTCCACTGCCTCCAGCCTTCTCCTCGCTGCAACATTCATCACCCACGCTTCACACCCATATAAGAGCGTTGGTAAAACTATACTCTCATACATTCCCCTCTTTGCCTCCAAGGACAAAGTTCTTTGTTTCCACAGACTCCTAAGTGCACCACTCACTCTTTTTCCCTCATCAATTCTATGATTCACCTCATCTTTCATAGACCCATCCGTTGACACGTCCACTCCCAAATATCTGAATACGTTCACCTCCTCCATACTCTCTCCCTCCAATCTGATATTCAATCTTTCATCACCTAATCTTTTTGTTATCCTCATAACCTTACTCTTTCCTGTATTCACCTTTAATTTTCTTCTTTTGCACACCCTACCAAATTCATCCACCAATCTCTGCAACTTCTCTTCAGAATCTCCCAAGAGCACAGTGTCATCAGCAAAGAGCAGCTGTGACAACTCCCACTTTGTGTGTGATTCTTTATCTTTTAACTCCACGCCTCTTGCCAAAACCCTCGCATTTACTTCTCTTACAACCCCATCTATAAATATATTAAACAACCACGGTGACATCACACATCCTTGTCTAAGGCCTACTTTTACTGGGAAAAAATTTCCCTCTTTCCTACATACTCTAACTTGAGCCTCACTATCCTCGTAAAAACTCTTCACTGCTTTCAGTAACCTACCTCCTACACCATACACTTGCAACATCTGCCACATTGCCCCCCTATCCACCCTGTCATACGCCTTTTCCAAATCCATAAATGCCACAAAGACCTCTTTAGCCTTATCTAAATACTGTTCACTTATATGTTTCACTGCAAACACCTGGTCCACACACCCCCTACCTTTCCTAAAGCCTCCTTGTTCATCTGCTATCCTATTCTCCGTCTTACTCTTAATTCTTTCAATTATAACTCTACCATACACTTTACCAGGTACACTCAACAGACTTATCCCCCTATAATTTTTGCACTCTCTTTTATCCCCTTTGCCTTTATACAAAGGAACTATGCATGCTCTCTGCCAATCCCTAGGTACCTTACCCTCTTCCATACATTTATTAAATAATTGCACCAACCACTCCAAAACTATATCCCCACCTGCTTTTAACATTTCTATCTTTATCCCATCAATCCCGGCTGCCTTACCCCCTTTCATTTTACCTACTGCCTCACGAACTTCCCCCACACTCACAACTGGCTCTTCCTCACTCCTACAAGATGTTATTCCTCCTTGCCCTATACACGAAATCACAGCTTCCCTATCTTCATCAACATTTAACAATTCCTCAAAATATTCCTTCCATCTTCCCAATACCTCTAACTCTCCATTTAATAACTCTCCTCTCCTATTTTTAACTGACAAATCCATTTGTTCTCTAGGCTTTCTTAACTTGTTAATCTCACTCCAAAACTTTTTCTTATTTTCAACAAAATTTGTTGATAACATCTCACCCACTCTCTCATTTGCTCTCTTTTTACATTGCTTCACCACTCTCTTAACTTCTCTCTTTTTCTCCATATACTCTTCCCTCCTTGCATCACTTCTACTTTGTAAAAACTTCTCATATGCTAACTTTTTCTCCCTTACTACTCTCTTTACATCATCATTCCACCAATCGCTCCTCTTCCCTCCTGCACCCACTTTCCTGTAACCACAAACTTCTGCTGAACACTCTAACACTACATTTTTAAACCTACCCCATACCTCTTCGACCCCATTGCCTATGCTCTCATTAGCCCATCTATCCTCCAATAGCTGTTTATATCTTACCCTTACTGCCTCCTCTTTTAGTTTATAAACCTTCACCTCTCTCTTCCCTGATGCTTCTATTCTCCTTGTATCCCATCTACCTTTTACTCTCAGTATAGCTACAACTAGAAAGTGATCTGATATATCTGTGGCCCCTCTATAAACATGTACATCCTGAAGTCTACTCAACAGTCTTTTATCTACCAATACATAATCCAACAAACTACTGTCATTTCGCCCTACATCATATCGTGTATACTTATTTATCCTCTTTTTCTTAAAATATGTATTACCTATAACTAAACCCCTTTCTATACAAAGTTCAATCAAAGGGCTCCCATTATCATTTACACCTGGCACCCCAAACTTACCTACCACACCCTCTCTAAAAGTTTCTCCTACTTTAGCATTCAAGTCCCCTACCACAATTACTCTCTCACTTGGTTCAAAGGCTCCTATACATTCACTTAACATCTCCCAAAATCTCTCTCTCTCCTCTGCATTCCTCTCTTCTCCAGGTGCATACACGCTTATTATGACCCACTTCTCGCATCCAACCTTTACTTTAATCCACATAATTCTTGAATTTACACATTCATATTCTCTTTTCTCCTTCCATAACTGATCATTTAACATTACTGCTACCCCTTCCTTTGCTCTAACTCTCTCAGATACTCCAGATTTAATCCCATTTATTTCCCCCCACTGAAACTCTCCTACCCCCTTCAGCTTTGTTTCGCTTAGGGCCAGGACATCCAACTTCTTTTCATTCATAACATCAGCAATCATCTGTTTCTTGTCATCCGCACTACATCCACGCACATTTAAGCAACCCAGTTTTATAAAGTTTTTCTTCTTCTCTTTTTTAGTAATTGTATACAGGAGAAGGGGTTACTAGCCCATTGCTCCCGGCATTTTAGTCGCCTCATACGACACGCATGGCTTACGGAGGAAAGATTCTTTTCCACTTCCCCATGGACAATAGAAGAAATAAAAAAGAACAAGAGCTATTTAGAAAAAAGAGAAAAACCTAGATGTATGTATATATATATATGCATGTGCGTGTCTGTGAAGTGTGACCAAAGTGTAAGTAGGAGTAGCAAGATATCCCTGTTATCTTAGCGTGTTTATGAGACAGAAAAAGAAACCAGCAATCCTACCATCATGCAAAACAGTTACAGGTTTTTGTTTCACAGTCTTCTGGCAGGACGGTAGTACTTCCCTGGGTGGTTGCTGTCTACCAACTACTACCAACCACTATTTTGTTATTATCACTATTTTGTTATTATTATTGTTAGGGGAAGGAAGGAGGGGTAGGGGTCGTCCTCAAAAGGGTTGGAAAGAGGGGGTAAAGGAGGTTTTGTGGGCGAGGGGCTTGGACTTCCAGCAAGCGTGCATGAGCGTGTTAGATAGGAGTGAATGGAGACGAATGATACTTGGGACCTGACGATCTGTTGGAGTGTGAGCAGGGTAATATTTAGTGAAGGGATTCAGGGAAACCGGTTGTTTTCATATAGTCGGACTTGAGTCCTGGAAATGGGAAGTACAATGCCTGCACTTTAAAGGAGGGGTTTGGGATATTGGCAGTTTGGAGGGATATGTTGTGTATCTTTATACGTATATGCTTCTAAACTGTTGTATTCTGAGCACCTCTGCAAAAACAGTGATAATGTGTGAGTGTGGTGAAAGTGTTGAATGATGATGAAAGTATTTTCTTTTTGGGGATTTTCTTTCTTTTTTGGGTCACCCTGCCTCGGTGGGAGACGGCCGACTTGTTGAAAAAAAAAAAAAAAAAAAGGTAGGATTTCTTGTGTATATAGAGTTTAAGTCTCGGAACCATCCGATGAATTGTTCAATTGTTTATGTCCGGCTGGCTGACGTTTGGGTCAGCTGATCCAACCTGACGACGCGTCAACAGACTGGCAAGTAGTCAGTCTGCTCCCTGCTCTAGCCCTGACAACTGATCGTATATTGGCTCTTATGGTGAACAGTTTGAATGGTTTTGAGAATTGGACTCTAGAGCTGACTCAGTTTGTTCCTCATTGCTCTGAAAGATTCTTTTGATATTTATATTCTTGGTCAGTTTAGTAATCCATAGAGATACTTTATGGCCAGATTCAAAGGTCTTGTTAAATCTTGTACCTTTTGTATTTTGAGTTTACAGTCTTGTTAAGACAAAGACGTAAATGTTAATGAAGACTTAATTACAGGAAGAATAATTAAACTTCCTTATTAATGTGACATTTCCATGATTTTGAACTAAATGTATATGGTAAATTTATTGTACAAAGTATTAAGTTACATTAACTACAAAGAGAAGATAAAGTATTGTATTTAAATACTTTAATAAATTTGAATATTATTCTATGGAGTTTCCCAGTTGAAATTATTTCCCCTAGACTCTAAAATACCTTTAAATAACTCGGATCCAAAAATCTTGTTGCATAAGAAATAAATGGTAACAGGCCACATTCTGAAGTTCTTTAAAAAATTTCTTATTCGCAACAAATGGGGTACCCGTCCGGGATCTCTGTTGTTGTAAGACATTGATCAAAAGAACAATATTAAAGTTATATACTGGGAATTTATCTTTAGTTAATTTCAAAATATTGATCATGGAAGATCACATTAAAGAGTTATTTGAAGATTTAACATTGCCAAAGCTGGACTCCTTGAAACTTCAAACGTGCTGGCAGATAGCCCGTAAACTGGGAGTACCATACGATAGATAATAATCTATCGTATGGTATTTACTATGGAAAGACACTTGAGGAAATCTACCTAATAACAGTAGAAGAGAGAGGACCAAGGGAATATGATCATGGCATACAAAATACTTTGGGGACTAGACAGAGAAAGAGCCCACGCACACACATGCTCTAAATTCACTGAAGAGTAACGGGGACATTAAGAAATGTTTTTCATTCTCATGGCAGTAAGTTGAACATACTAAACGAAAAGCTGCTGGAGGCAAACAGCATGCAGAGCTTCAAGAGTGGATATAACTAGGCACTGAGTAGTTTCAAATTTAGATTGGATAAATACATGAGTGAGAGGGGTTGGATTTGAGTGGGACTTGCATATCAGAGCTTATTTCTTGGGTAGCATTGAAAATTGGGTTGGACAAACGTTTTGTTAGTGGGATGAATTATAAAGGACCTGCCTAGTATGGGCCAACAGGCCTCCTGCAGTGCTCCTTCTTTCTTATGTTCTTATGTTCTTATATTACACAGCCAATACCATAAGGGCAATAATTAGAAACAAATTGTTTCCAGGGGCCTCTAACCATCATGTAGCAGGAGATTCTGACTCTGAAAGTTTAGTTTCTCAAGTAAGCTACCAGTCGAGATTCGAAGTATTAGAAGAACAATTTCAAAGAATTGATCTTGAAATTGAATCAGATAGATTAGGTCCCGCTTTGGCTTCTAGTAAAGTAGATGCTGTTCGGCATTCGCCCGTTACTGAAGGAATTCCTATTAATGGTCAGCCTGGCCCTCACCAAGGTGCACGTCCAAAGGAATATCCACATACCGCCAGTTCAATTCCCTCATTCTCGATACCATCGGGGCATATTTCTCAAAGTCAGTTTGAGAAATTAGAGAGACTATTTATTTTACAGACTGCTCAAATTGAGGCTCAGCATAAATTAAATGAAGAAGACTTTCAAAGGGAAATGCTCCGCTATATAAGACAACAACAACAAGGTAATGTGAGTGAAAGATGTACTGAATCCTCAAATGATTCTTTCAATATACAAAAAGCTGCATCTATGGTTCCAAGGTTTAATGACGGAGATTTAGATACTTATTTTGAAGTCTTTGAGAATCAAGCACGTGCTATGAGCTGGCCCCGACAACACTGGGCAACCTTATTACATACATGTACTTCGTTGTCTGGTAAAGCTCAAAGTTGTACGGCTACGTTACCTTTTGAGAAATATGTGGATTATGATTCCGTTAAGAAGGCTATCCTAGAGGCTTATGATCTCCTCCCAGTAAGTTATCAAAAAACCTTTAGAGCATTAAAACGCCAGCCAACTCAGTCGTATGTAGATTTTGCACGTGAAAAGAAAATCGCTTTTGAGAGATGGTGTAGAGCTTCTAACTGTAAATCTATGGAAAGTCTTTCCCAATTGATCCTGCATGAGGATTTCTATAATAATTTACCAGAAGACTTGCATAGGTATTTGATTAGTTGCCCCATAGTAAATACACTAGAAACAGCCTCGCTCGCCGATAATTATGAAATATCTCAACAATTGATTGGCGAAACAAAAAGTAAGGAAACAGTGATCGAGTTCTTTCTTCTCCATTCTTCCGTCGTACTACATGCCTTATTTACCAAGAGGACGCTTACTATAAAGGAGATATTACCAAAGACGCTTGCAAACTCCCTACTGCGACCTATTGTCGTACGGGGGGGGGGTGTTATATCTTCGAAATTGGTCATCCTGTGTTATTTAACTATTGTAAGAGAATATGTTCATCACTTAATATTATAGCTCGAAAGTCCCCGTTTATAGCTAAAATAGAGACTTTCGGCGTAATATTATTAGCTGTTAATATATGAAAAATACCATGGTATTATCATTATTTTGTTATTATTATCACTATTATTTTATTATTATTGTTAGGTAGGATTTCTTGTGTATATAGAGTTTAAGTCTCGGAACCATCCGGTGAATTGTTCAATTGTTTATGTCCGGCTGGCTGACGTTTGGGTCAGCTGATCCAACTTGACGACGCGTCAACAGACTGGCAAGTAGTCAGTCTGCTCCCTGCTCTAGCCCTGACAACTGATCGTATATTGGCTCTTATGGTGAACAGTTTGAATGGTTTTGAGAATTGGACTCTAGAGCTGACTCAGTTTGTTCCTCATTGCTCTGAAAGATTCTTTTGATATTTATATTTTTGGTCAGTTTAGTAATCCATAGAGATACTTTATGGCCAGATTCAAAGGTCTTGTTAAATCTTGTACCTTTTGTATTTTGAGTTTACAGTCTTGTTAAGACAAAGACATAAATGTTAATGAAGACTTAATTACAGGAAGAATAATTAAACTTCCTTATTAATGTGACATTTCCATGATTTTGAACTAAATGTATATGGTAAATTTATTGTACAAAGTATTAAGTTACATTAACTACAAAGAGAAGATAAATTATTGTATTTAAATACTTTAATAAATTTGAATATTATTCTATGGAGTTTCCCAGTTGAAATTATTTCCCCTAGACTCTAAAATACCTTTAAATAACTCGGATCCAAAAATCTTGTTGCATAAGAAATAAATGGTAACAGGCCACATTCTGAAGTTCTTTAAAAAATTTCTTATTCGCAACACCAGTGGAGTGCCACAAGGATCTGTACTTGCTCACTATACAACCCGTTCTTGTTTTTAAGCATCAATGGTTTATGTATTGTTGTTCAGTGTCAACCATTCCATGTGTCCTATTTTCTTTCAATTTGTACTTTTACTTTAAATTAATTTTAAATTACCTCTACAAACCACTTTACCTAACTTTTTCTCTTCTTTTACCTTGTTGAATGACCATCTTGTCCAGACGAAGCTTCACCTCAGCACGTTCCACAAGTTTCTCTTCCATCGAGTTCTCCTGGATGAAACGGAATACCTTCACCTGCTTCTTTTGCCCAATACGATGTGCTCTGTCCATAGCCTGAACCAAGAGAGTATATTTATACTATGACTCACAAAATCGCAGTAACACTATTACAAACAAATGCTGGAATGAGTGGGGAGTGAACCAATGGCCAAGTCGGTAGGGCACTGGCCTGTGGCTTTTAGAACTCACCTGCCTTAGGTTCAAGCCCTACTCATTCCCAGATTTATATTTATACCATACACATTTTGTAGTTTGATATTAGCATTTGCCAAAATTGTCATGTACCAAAAAATTTCAGCTTTATAAAATTACAGAAAAAATCTAACCACTCAAAATTCTCCTTAGACAACACTAAGTTGAAGTTGAAGAGAATGTAATGAACTAGAAATAGATCATGTGCACCTGCAAATCCATCTGTGGGTTCCAATCAGAATCAAAAAGGATGACAATGTCTGCAGTGGCCAGATTGATACCAAGACCTCCAGCTCTGGTTGACAGCATAAACAGGAACTTCTCTCTGTTGACACACCAATGTACACTGTACACTATAGGCAGTATGGATAACTAGTGTAATCAACACTTGTCAATGCTCAATAATAACCCACAGAGACAGAAACTCCTCTACCGAAGATTATTATTACAATCATGAGGAAGCACTTAACCCATAGAGGTCATGCAGCACCTTGGGGAATGGAAGGCATTCAAACTTGATTCAAGGAATTGGAGCACAAGTCCAATTCCTTATATCAGGAGTGCCTCATCAGCATCTGCTGAAGAGGATCTCAAAAAAGGATCGAAATACATATATACAGACTTGATTTTCTGAGTTTCTGTGTCCATGTAGGCTCTTACAGGCAGTATATTTACTACTTAACCAACCTACAATACATGAGTATAGTTTATGATCTACAAACTGAAAAAAAGTTTATTATACAGTAGACCGTCGTTTAACATGGTACTGTCTTGCACGTTTTAGATATAGCATGATTGAAGAATTGCGGCATATTTTTGTTTAACACTTCATAAAATTAGTTTAACATGGTTGCAGGAGGGGAAAAATTTTGAGCACGTCGCCCGCCGGATGGGATGGTCTGTGGGTTACACCACTGTGTCAACGGGGGAGACCTACTGCCATGCCATCCCTTGTCTCCCTCAGTCACCCACACCACCCTCCCAGGCTTCAGTTCGGAAGCGTGTAGGATGACGAGATGATTGACGATATGTGTTCATTTACTTCTTTTTTTTTTTTAACAAGTCAGCCATCTCCCATCGAGGCAGGGTGACCCAAAAAGAAAGAAAATCCCCAAAAAGAAAATACTTTCATCATCATTCAACACTTTCACCTCACTCACACATAATCACTGTTTTTGCAGAGGTGCTCAGAATACAACAGTTTAGAATTTTTTTTTTTTTCAAAAAGTCAGCCGTCTCCCATATATTAAATCTGTCAAGCAATCATGGCACTGACTTGGATGAATGACTTACTGACTTGACTGAATGACTTACTGACTTGACTGAATGACTTACTGACGACTGAATGACACACTGACTTGACTGAATGACACACTGACTTGACTGAATAGCTTACTGACTTGACTGAATGACTTACTGACTTGACTAAATAACTTACTGACTTGACCGAATAACTTAATGACTTGACTGAATAACTTACTGACTTGACTGAATAACTTACTAACTTGACTGAATGACTTACTGAAAAAGATAGGTAGATATTATTTATTGATAGTAACAGTATAATTATACAATAACAAATCTAGAAGCAGTGCTTTGAAACGGGGTCTAGACCAGCTGATGATGCCTTACCATCAGCTGTATAATGTACTGCAGGGTAAAAGAGCCCAGAGATCCATTACAGAATTTATGCACACTCCAATACAACCATCAACTTCAGTACCTTTACCATCCACTTCTGCCGACAACCAACAACCATCCACCTCAGCCCAGTAGGGCCACACCATCCATATCCACTCTCTTCACAATCATCCACAAACACCATTACCCACAATTTAAGGTAAGAAGTACTATTATTTCTATTGCAATTGTAGTCTTAAGCAGTAATATATCACAACAATGCACTACAATTACACATTCACTTTTATTTTGTAAGATCTGGAGGTCTAAAAAAAAGTTGCTTGGTTTTTTGGGGGCTTCCAGGAACCTAACCCTATTTTTCCCATAAGTTCTTCAGTTTGTCTAACACGGTTTTGTCTAACATGGCTTTTTCAGGGAAGTAATTACTGTGTTCAACGACGGTCTACTGTAATTTAAAAACTATGATAGATACACTTGGATTTAATGAAGCATGGAACATGCCCTTAACTAATTATGTAGTAGTTTAATGCTTACGAATTGGGCATATTATATTCATCTATCTGCCTCTGTCGATCTTCATGTGCTGTCTGGCCATCAATTCGACAATATGAATACTTTCGCCATACACAATAGTCCTCCAGGATATCTAACATGCGAGTCATCTGGGAAAAGAGTAGGACACGCGACCCCATTTCCTGAAGCTTGGGGAGCAACTTGTCAAGCACAATCATCTTTCCAGCATTCTCCACCTGTCAAAAACACATCCTGTACAGAACTTAATCACTTTTATTACAGTGGAAAATTAAATATTACACAGGGAAATAAACAAGTGGATTTGTCTTACAAAATCGTAATGACACGATTGCAAATAAACCCACGATCAGAGTCATAAAACTCAGTCTGGAGTTTTATGACTCTCTGATCACGGGTTTTATCCCTGCCTTTGGTATGCTTTAAGTGGATTTGTCTTATGTTTAGCTTAAGAAGATTAAATATCTATATTATAGGGAGCAAGGGGCAAGTAACCCCTTCTCCTTCTACATGTAAAAAGAAAACCTTTCCGGGTCACTTTGCCTCAGTGGGAGACAGCCGGTGCATTAAAAAAAATTACATTATATGTAACAAAACAACAGTATACAACAGAACAAAGTCTTTAGCAGAAGAATATGAAACATTTAAGTAATCATTCATATCAGTATTCTACAATATTTGATTTAAATCTTTTTTTTTTATATCATGCTGGCCGTCTCTCACTGAGGGAAGGTGACCCTAAAAGAAAGAAACTTTCACCATCATTCGTACTATCACTGTCTTGCCAGAGGAGCGTAGATACACCAGTTTAATGTCACTCAAATTACCAAAATCCCAAACACATCCTTTTAGAGCATAGGCACTGTACTTCCCACCTCCAGGACTCAAGTCCAGCTAACCAGTTGCCTTGAATCTCTTCACAAAATATTCCCTTGCTCACAATCCAACAGCTCATTTCTACTCACTCCTACCTAACACACTCACATACCTGCTACAGTAAAAAAACAGCATTACTGTTTCAAGAAATTTTTCAACAAAACCAATCAGTACCTCACAAAAGACTATCATTACAACCTCCAGGAGTCTGCTTAGGAATTGACTAACTGTCCACGTGTTTATGTAAGAGACCCAAAATAAGTGCTTACCAAGTGGTAGTCTGTTGTGTACGGTGGGCCAGGCTCTGCTCCATCAAAGAGGTAAGGGTGGTTACAACACTTTCTTAGCTGCATGAGAATGTTCTGCAGACGCATCTTCTCTGTCCGACCAGCACCATTCACAATGTCGATGTCTTTCATTAAGATTTTTGTGTACCTATAACAAATATTAAATCAGCTTTTCAACAAACTTTTGAGGTTGTAATACTGTACTTGCTAAATTTGAAGACATTTCTCATACATGTGACAGATCAATAACAAGATGACTGACATACTTTCTGTAGTGATTACCTAAAACCCTCATAAGAAAACTACTAAAAAAACTCATTTCCCCAATAATCCCTTGAGAAAACAGCTACTAAACTGCCTGAATATTAAACATCATCAAAATACCCCTATATTAGCACTCTTTTCCCTCCTACATCCTTCTCTTCAACAGTTTATGGAAGCTGTCTACAAGCACTCCCTCCTCACATAAAACTTATTGCAGTCTTATCTCTCTGCCACATTCCTTCATCAGTAAAATCCTCCTAACATGTACTAAACTCACTTTATCAATACTATCTTTATCAAACTTATCTTTACTATCCAACTGCTGACTTGTTCTCCTTTATATCCCCATGTCAATCCCTTAGACATTCTCCTCTCAAGTATCTTCAATCTTTCCTCCCATCCACAGTCTCCTCTCCAATATCTTTCATCTTTACTCCCATCCACATTCTCCTCTCCAGCATCTTCAATCTTTCCACTCATCCACATTCTCCTCTCCAGCATCTTCAATCTTTCCACTCATCCACATTCTCCTCTCCAGTATCTTCAATCTTTCCTCCCATCCACATTCTTTTCCAATATCTTTTCATCTTTCCTCTCATCTACATTCTCCTCTCCAATATCTTATGTCTTCATATACAATGCTTCTACAATATAAATTCTGCATACAGTGGTACCTTGGGATATGAACAGCTCAAAATGCGAACAATTATGTAAG
Source organism: Cherax quadricarinatus (assembly GCF_038502225.1). Lineage (NCBI taxonomy): Eukaryota > Metazoa > Arthropoda > Malacostraca > Decapoda > Parastacidae > Cherax > Cherax quadricarinatus. The sequence continues at coordinate 4,336,258 of NC_091380.1, forward strand.
TGCTTTTGTAAGTGTATTTTTGGGGGTCTGAAATGGATTAATCTAATTTACATTATTCCTTACAGGAACAAATTCTTTTGGTATCAGCACTTGAACAGCCTTCTGGAACGGATTAAGTTCATATCCAAAGGTATCACTGTATTCACTTTTCCCAGCTTCATCATACTGCTACTTTGTTTTTGTACTTTTACAGTGGACCCTCGAATTTCATCATCCCTTTTCTGTATGTAAAATTACAGTTATTTCTATAAAATGTATTTTTTGTTAATATCTTTGGGTGTCTGGAATGGATTAATTGGATTTACCTTATGTCTTACGGGAAATATTAACAAAGAAATACTTTTTATAGAGAACAACTATAGTAACATCTTTTTGGGATTTTCTTTCTTTTTGGGTCACCCTGCCTTGGTGGGAGATGGCAAACTTGTTAAAAATATAGTTTTACATAAAGAAAAGGGATGATGAAATTCGAGGGTCCACTGTGTATACAATTTGTTGAGGTGACCCACATTCCTATTTCTTATTAAAAGCAGAAACAACTACAATTATAAGATAGTCAATTCAACATGTGGATTTCTTCAGTAATTATCTAAAATGATCTTCCAAATTACCTGTAAAGGTATTTTAAGTAACTAAAATATATCAGAGAGGGCTCCTATAGGTTTTGTAAAAAAAAAAAAAAAAAAGAAATGGGAACACAGGCAGGCCCCGCTTTACAGTGCTTCACTTTACAGCATTTTGATAATGCAGCGGTTTTCAAGTCTCCATTTATTCAGACTTTCTACAATAAATACAGATTCACCACTCACTGTAAGCTAAGTACAGTGGAACCTCAAATTTCAAATGTATCACTTATTGAACGTTTCAAAAATAAAACCCTTTTTCAAACCAACTTTATCCCTATTATCAAATGCGTCCCTATTTTCAGACCACCAAGTACTGGACCTGTCCGCCAGCCTGCTCCGTCCGCGTCCCCGCGCAGGGGCCATGAGCCAGTCTGGCTTTGTTGATGCTTGAGTGAACACTAACCTGTGCTCTCATTCAAACATTTTATGATTATTTCATTGTGTTTAGTGCTTGTGGAACTGTGAAATAAGCTACAATGGGAGCAAAGAAGCTTGCTAGTGGTACCCCTGTGGTAAAGAAAGTGAGAAACACCATAGATGTGAAGAAGGAAATAATACAGAAGTATGAGAGTGGTGTGAGACTTGCTGAGCTTGCCAGGATGTATGGAAAAAACAAGTCGACCATTGGTTCTATCCTGGCAAAGAAGGAACAAATCAAGGAAGCTGATGTTGCGAAAGGTGTTAATTTTTTTTTTTTTCAACAAACCGGCCGTATCCCACCAAGGCAGGGTGGCCCAAAAAGAAAAACCAAAGTTTCTCTTTTTAAATTTAGTAATTTATACAGGAGAAGGGGTTACTAGGCCCTTGCTCCCGGCATTTTAGTTGCCTCTTACAACACACATGGCTTACCGAGGAAGAATTCTGTTCCACTTCCCCATTGAAATAAGAGGAAATAAACAAGAACAAGAACTAGAAAGAAAATACAAGAAAACCCAGAGGGATGTGTATAAATAGGCTTGTACATGTATGTGTTAAAGGTAGTAGGTTGGTAGACAGCAACCGCCCAGGGAGGTACTACCGTCCTGCCATGCGAGTGTAAAACGAAGCCTGTAATTGTTTTACATGATGGTAGGATTGCTGGTGTCTTTTGTCTGTCTCATAAATTTGCAAGATTACAGGTACGTCTTGCTACTCCTACTTACACTTAGGTCACACTACACATACATGTACAAGCATATATATATACACACCCCTCTGGGTTTTCTGCTATTTTCTTTCTAGTTCTTGTTCTTGTTTATTTCCTCTTATCTCCATGGAAAAGTGGAACAGAATTCTTCCTCCATAAGCCATGCGTGTTGTAAGAGGCGACTAAAATGCCAGGAGCAAGGGGCTAGTAACTTCTTCTCCTGTATTACTAAATGTAAAAGGAGAAGCTTTCATTTTTCCTTTTGGGCCACCCCGCCTCGGTGGGATACGGCCGGTGTGTTGAAAGAAAGAAATATGTAAAACTGTAATTAATCTCTATAAAATGTATTTTGTT